>NC_056736.1:351805008-351955008 GCF_019279795.1 Protopterus annectens | reverse complement strand
AAAGTCTGAAACTGAAATCCGTATCATTATTTTGTGACGTAACTCCTCTGTTGCTTGTTTGCCAAAGCAGTGTTATACTGTGTAAGTCTGGAAACGCAAGTCCCATATGCATGCACAGTACATCATCAAGGGGCAGAATCAGAAAACAGTATGGAAGAACACAACGGCACCATTATACAAAGGCATAATTTAAAAAAAGCAAAACATTTTTTTCTTAAATAATGTCATATAATAGCAATAACCAGCTCTGTGGTGTGGTATAGTGAAGATTTACCCATGAGTGGCTTTGTTTAATCACTCGGGCTTCACCCTTGTGATTAAACCACACCAACCATGGGTGAGTCTTCAATATACCACACCCACGTCATTGGTTATTGCTATAATGCCTGAATGCATACTGAAAAAGAAATATCCATGAAAATATAATGAAGTAATTGCTAAACCTATAGAATCTGTATTCTGTCACTGTATAATGTATACATTATTGAAATGTACAACATTTATTATATTCAATAGACTGCAATGTTTACTGGACTCAGACCGTATAATCCCTTTACTAAAAAGTGTTTAGGTGCAGAACTATAAACATAATAATAATAATAAGCAGAAAGTCGGTAATGCCTGAGATAAAAAAGGATATTGGATTACATATGCGGAGTTCCAGGCCATTCTATGAAAAGTAATGCAATCTGTAGCAGTAGTACATGAACTCATCCCTGGTGTTATTGTTGGGAAAGATTTTGCCAATTTAAAGCCCTGTAGATGTTTTGGGATGAAGGAAAAGATTGAAAGGATTTGCTTTAGAAGGATAACATTAAGGGAGAAGACACTAACCAGGCAAATGTTATAATATCTCAGAATGAAAATGGGTGGGGGGTGGGGATTGTACTTCTGAAAAACACTTAGAAATATCAGTTCAAGAAAAAAAGAGAATGAGTTAGCCTAAAAACTGCTAAAGGAATTATCGTGTGTGTGTGTGTGTGTGTGTGTGTGTGTGTGTGTGTGTGTGTGTGTGTGTGTGTGTGTAATTAATAGAAATACACCTACAATAAGATCAAGTTATATTCAACCTGCCCTACTACCTCTTTTTCATAACGTCTGTCTCCCATCCTACTAAACTACCTGTGTTTCATGAAGTCTGTCTACCCACCCTTTCTTCATATCATTAGTATAGCACTGCTGTAATGGTATTGTTTGTGTACATCAATATATGCAACCTATTTAATAACTTTATCTAGTTTTGTACTGTGCTTTTTTCTGTCTTATAATGCATTGCAAATCTGCCACCTTTGTTTACATTGTGCATTTTTCTTCACTGTAACATAATTAAAGATGTTTCTAATTGCATCTGTAGTGTAATCTCTGTGACATTATCATATTTTTATATCAAAGTAGAGCTTTTCTCCCCAGGCCTGCACTGAAAAAGGGTCAAATCTCAGATGAACTGTTCCAGTCAACAAAGATAAATAATATATGAAGTATACAATAAATAATAAAGCATTCCATGCATTAAAATAGTCATATATGCAAGCATCACTGCTGATAGAACACAGTGGAATATACTGAGAGAAGCATAAAACAGTTACCAGAACAAACATGTAAGAGCAAAGCCAAGTACACACCTGACAGAAGAAACTCACAAGTGAAACTTCAGATAGTGAAGCAGAAATAGGCAGTGAAGTAGAATTTTATTAAGAAAAAGTGGACGTATGTCCTGAGGGTGATAGACGGCAGGAAGAGTGACAGTAGAAGGAAGGGAGAGAGTTAAACAGTAAAACATTGCAGCCTAAAATTGTTACAAAGCAGAGAACTTACCCCCATAGAGGAACTGGAGAAGGAGTCTTTTATTAAAGTGAGGCAAGCCAAAAAAATTAATTAAAGCATTTTGAAAAATGTACAGCCTGAGCAGAATTCTCAACTTCCTGTCAAACTGAGAAAGAAAGCGCTAAATGTGTGAAATCCTAACCAGAAGATGTATATTAAAAATTAGAATTTAGCCAATAGCAAAGAATTTACTAATGCAGTAAACCGTGAAGAAACACAATATGGTAACAGTCCTAAACTTTCTTCTGTCAATTTGAAAGAGAAGACTCAAGTAAAAGGGACAACAGCTATGTGCAAGTGAGGAAAGAATGAAATCTGAAAACATTTTGATTACAACTGGTATAAGAGTTGATTGCAATTCATAAGCATGGATGCTGGTGGAGCATTTGCAGATGAAAATATAGATATGGAAGAAGCTATGCCAGTGTCTGCTGGAGTGGAAGATGAACCCTCTGTATGAAGAATGATCCAAATGTAACAAACTTAAGAGATGAGCAATTTTAACTTCAAAAAGCCTAATGGGAAGATGATATCTCAGTGAGAACAAGGGAGATTACTACAGAATAATTAAGAACAAGTTGAAATTGTTTCTCACCATTTCTTTGAACTAGGCAATAATCTCTTCTGCAATAACAATAAACAATAAATTGCACACAAGTTACTACTACCAAGCCTTACAGGATGTTAGTTATGAAACTTTCACACAGTAGTGTACTTGGAGGTCACTTGGGAATAGATCTATGACTTGAGTTTTAGCCAGATTTTTTGCAAGGTATTATAAAAAGAAATAAACAAATAATTCTATTCATCCTACCTAGAATATCAAAAAACAACTTCACATCTGAGATCCATGAATACTTTGATTCTAATGCGTAATGTAAATGTACCGTTTGACCATGTGTTAAGCCAATGGTGAGATCCAAGTGGGTATCTTAGTCATTGTAGACTATGCCACAAAATCCCCACTAGCTCTTTCATTATGCAGGGATAATGGCAGAAAATTGGTGTTATCTTTCACTTAAGACAGTATTCTAGAGAGCTACTTATTAACTAAGATACTCCCTTTATATCATGGGCTATGCAGTTGTTGTTCTTCTTTTGGCTTTTCCTGGTTAGGGGTCGCCACAGCGGAACTCCCTTCCGCTAATGATTGGCAGTAGATTTTCATGGTACCAAGGTGCCAACTCGACGCCCAACCTTCAATGAAGGCACACCCATTCACGCATGTCTTTTGAATGCCACTCGACCACGGGGAGGCATGCAGACTCCACACAGAAGGCACTCCAGCCTAGAATCGAATGGGAGAACCTCTTGCTGTGAGGCGACAATGCTACCGCTGCACCACCGCGGATTATTGGGCTATGCAGCAATATTGCTAATGTTCTCAGGTTAAACAGTTAGAAATATCAGCTTGCCATACACAAACTGATGGTCTAGTAGAGAGAAAATCAATAAAAGATTGAAGTTGCTGTTAAAATAATTTAAGCAGATGGTACGAATTGAGATCAATTGTTACTTTTTTTTTGCAATTTGCAATAGGAGAGATGCCACAAGCATCAATGGGGTTTACCCCATATGAAATGTGTAACTTGACCTAGGAAGAAGAAAAATACCAATCAGAAGTTGTACAGAGTGCTACAATAGCTGACAAGACAGATTTAGACTGGTGATGCTTGTATCAAAAAAGAAAATGTTAAAGGCACAAGAAATGCAAACAAACATATCATAAGAGTGCTAAAAGGAGACAATTCAAACTAAGAGAGTTTTGATAGTTGTCTCAGGGTCTATATTACATATCCGAATGCTTAAATGTTCGAATCGCTAAAGATCGACCTTTAGTGATCGAACATTTAAATTTTCGAATATGAATAAAAATAAAAAAAAACTAAACAGTGTAAGTAGGGGGCAAGCCCCCCCCCTGCATCCCCACACCCCCCGCCACTTAAATATACCAACTCCAAGATTGCGCTACAGTGCAGGGAATGGGAAATTTCCCATTTCCGCACTGTAGCGCACTGAAGTGCGATTTCAGAGTTGGTATATTTAAGTAGTGGGGTGTGTGGACGCTGCATGGGGGCTTGCCCCCCTGCCTAAACCCTTTCCTTTTTCATTCTTTTTTTTTATTTTATTACATATTCGAACATTTGAATGTTCGATAGCTAAAGGTCGATCTTTAGCGAGTCGAACACTTAAGCGTTCAGATATGTAATATACACCCTTGTCCCGTCAGCAGAAAATACATTTTTAAATGAGTGACCAGGTCTATTTGAAATCGCAGAAAAGATAAATGAGGTAGACTGTAAGCTTAAGCAAACTTGAAAAAGAAAGAATAAAAATCTATCACTTCAATATGCTGAAAGAATGAGTTGAAGCCAAATCTGCAGTAGTGAATTGTAGCATTAAATGCAGTTAAGGAAGGAACCTATTCATATAATTTAGATAGGTGAGTCTTCATCTAAGGGATAGGAATAAGGGGTGCTAGAATGTGTACTTAGAAATAAGAACGTTTGTTCAGGTGTGCCTGGGAGGACAAATCCAACAGACTATGGTATAAAAACACTTCCAGGCATAAAGATGTACTCAGATCCTTATAGAGTACCTAAAGCATAAATGGAAGCTCCCAGCATGTTGGAGATGGGTTGGACATAGGAGACATACATTATGTAGGTGTTCCCGTGCCTAAGCCATGTGGCTCTATATACATTTATGGTTTCAGATTGTAACTGTATGTCAAAATTTGACACCTATCCTGTGCCCTGTATTGCTGACCTTACAGAAGGACTGAATAATGCAAGGTGCTCTTCTTCCTTAGACTTTACCAAAAGGTAGTGACAGGTCCCTTTGAGGGCAGGGGATAAAAATAAAACAGCCTTCTCTCTCGCAGGGAAACTCTATTGCTTTACTGTTCTGCCCTTTGGACTACATGTAGTTCCAGACATTTTTTCAGCAGATATTGAACAAAATACTGGAGACTCATGAATCCTATATGGTGACATGTTTGGACACTTGGTAATAAACTCTGAAAACTACAAGTCACATCTCCTTAGATCACAAACAATATAAACAACTATCAGGAAAGCAGGTTTAACACTGAAGGATGACAAGAATAAACTCTGGCTGGAAGAAACAAAGTATTTCAGTGTATGATTAACAGATGAATAATACAACTCAGGAAAGAGAAAATAAGCAATAAAGAAATATATAATTCCGGGCATAACAAAGCAGTTTTAGGACTAGAACGCTATTAGTAAAAATTTGTTAAAGACTTTGTTACCATAGCTTGTACTTTAATATATTTGAGAAAGAAGGCCTCTACAAAGGATGGATGGTTAGACTGTATTGGTGAAATCTTTAATAAATTGAAATCTCTGTTAAGCTCTGAACCTATTTTGCTCATGCCAAAGTTTCACTTACCTGTCAGGGTTCATTCTAATGCCTAAGAACTTGGTTTAGTGGCAGTATAAACACAGGTGGCTGGGAAGAGAAGCAACTGATATGCTTTTTAAACAGGAAACTCAGTGAAGCTGAATGCAGGTATATTGCCAATGAGAGAGAGTGAAACAGAGAGAAAGAGAGAGATAAGAGTACCTGGCAACATAATGCACATGCCACGTACTTTAGTTTTGTTTACTAGATGGACATTTTTTTCACATGCCACGTACTTTAGTTTTGTTTACTAGGTGGATATTTTTTTTTTCCTGTTAACTGGCATCTACCCCATCCCTATTATGGTTATATAAACAAAAAGATGGCTATTCAATGTATCTAGATAAGCTCTTTCCATACAATGTTTTTGATTTTGAGATATAACACAGGCCTGGCATTGCATGCAGAAATGAAGACAAGTTGTCCTGGTCCCAAAACCCCTTCCTTTAAATTCAAAACCCAATGTTTTGAAGTGGGATATGGGCACGTAGCATTTGGAGATATTTAATGCAGCATGCAATATAAATCTTGTAAAGAAATGCAATATTTTAAGAATTTAGGACTCTGATCCTATTTCTTTAAGAGCAGTTATTTAAGTTTTATTAATTAAATAGAGTAGAAATTCTGGCATATTGAGTTAAGCAGTCATTATGAAAATAATTATGTAATTAGTTTTTATATAAAGAGAGCATTTTTATAAAACACAGCAGATTTGGTAGCATCTGAAGGTGTAGGCTAATTGTCTTGAAATGCAGTTTAAGAGGGGACATTTGTGTTTTAGCTGGAAGTAGATCCTCATGCCCAGAAAATTGTTCACAGGAAAGAAAGAAAGATGTCTCCAAGCACCCAAAGTGGGATGCTCAAGAGAGAGAGTATACAATTTTGAACCAGGAGTAGGGTGTTCTTGGTACAAACCACATTTACCTGAAACCTGCAGAAAATGTGTTTTAGGTAGACCACAAGTTATATTTATATTTGGACATTTTCTTATTTAAATATTAGAGAGGTCTATACATATACATTTTTTGTTGTTAAGACTATATAACAAAGATTTTTGGATGTCAAAAAATTTTGTCTTGAGCCTGAAACATCCAAAGGAGTACAGCTCATAACTGGGAAATATATCAAAACTTTTCATTCACAAGCTGACTTTGGCAGAGCAATGAATTCTACAAACTTGCAGCACATTGCCCTGCAACCTGTCCAGAAAGTTTGTGACAGTGTTGATTTTCTTTTAGGTCACTGTTGAAAACTTCAGGGAGGCAAAAGTTAAAGTGGGATGAAATCAGGAGAACTCATAAGTGAGACTTTATCTGACAGGGTGGCATTCTTTCACGCTTGCATCTATTTCCTTTGTTTTTGTCTTTGTTCTTTTTCCTTCTCATTTTATTGTTGCTTACAATAGTTCATTACAGTTTCAGCAGTTTTCTCATTAAATTAAAAAAAGTAGCAATAATAAATAAAAAAAGTTCATGTATTTGTTATAAAAAAGCATAGTTTCTTGTCCTACTATTTGTCAGGTCATTAGTTTCTTTTATTGCCAACCTATGGCTATTGTATGGTATTTTTTTACTTTTTGTTGTTTTTTTTGTGCTTTCAGCTTGTATAGGCAGTTTATTTTCAGCCCCCCCACCTCCTTACCTCTTGGGTGACCTTTGATATTTCATCTTCCTTTAACACTTCTCTCATCATTAGCCAATGTTACTCTTGTTTCCCATCTAGCCCATATATATATATATATATATATATATATATATATATATATATATATATATATATATATATACCAAACCTTCAGTTTATTTGTTATCCTTTAACTCAGTTCCACACTTGGGACAAGGGTGGGGAATCTTCTGTGGATCAGCTTACACACACAAGATAACTTTTATCATCATTCATGTGCAATGCTGCTGCAGTACATTCTGATTGGCTAAAAGCAGGCAGGGAGCAGAATTTGTCTGTCCAAGCTGAATCTGCTATCCTTTTTATTCAAACACTCCACTACCCCATTACCTTTACAGCCTTTTCCTTAAAAATGCAATAAAACATAAATAAATTAATAAAAGAATAATATATAGCATTCATTACGCTATTGGTTCATTTATTTAATACATCTTTCAGCTAAATCCTGACTGATTTACATGGTTCCTCCTCACTTCTACATTATGGACAGCTTAGTTCTCTCAGCCAGACATTTGCTTAGCTCAGTGGATCCATTGCAGATCACCCGAGACTTCTTCCTGTATAAATCATTGTCTGGAGGGGTACTTAAAGATTCTTTTCCCACTTCAGAAATTTAAGTCAGTCCTGTCAGCTAGAACTTGCCACCCTTCCTGAGACCCATAGGGTCTACCAAGGATTTCATTAAAAATAAATGTATTAATACTTTCTGTTTACTGTTATGCTTCAGCTTGCTCTTTGCCATTTTATCCATATTTAATGGAGTCCAGCTTTAATTATTGGTGTTCCTCTTAGATATAGATATAGCACTGAGGAAGGGTGTTTAACCCAAAAGCTTTGCAGCAATACATTTGGATTCTTTTTGACATGGTTTTGTTGTTTGTCATTACTTGAACTATACCTGAATTATAGTATTGGCTTGTTTTACAGTATTATGATTGATAAACAGTGAGCTCTTCTCACAAATGAGCCTGAACAGGCCAGAGCAGGGCAGAGGGATTGCTGGACCTAAAATAAAGACTTACGCTCTAGGCCAGCATGTTGCTTTGGTCATGTATGTGTCACTTGTGGCAAGAATCAGTATGCTATCAAATGCTTGGCCAAAGAGGGTCAGGCCTCCCTCTATTTTAGCAAGTAAAGTTGATGTCAAGTTTCCCCTGGGCAGCTCAGGTATTCAGATACCAGGTAGCACTTCCAACAGGTTAAACACGGCAGGACAAGTTTTCAGAGTTATGCAGCATAACTAGCGATTCACACTCACCAGTTAACTTGCAATGTCTTACCTAGTTGTTACAATAATATCCTCTGCTTTTAATAAAACAAGAATTAGTTGAAGGTTTTTCATTTGAATTCCTTTTGAAATTATTGTTTTCTCCCTCTTCCTCCATTTATAATAATCTAAGATCCACCAAGGGTAAGGAAGCTGAAGTCAACACACTCCTACTCAAGGAAATTTTGGTGGGTAGTGTTTTGGTTGCCTTCAATGAGATCCCTTTCCCTTTCTTCAGGATGTCACATTATAGGCTTATACATTCATAGGTTCATAGGTAGGTACTAGGCTATCAGCCCAAGGGCCTACGTAAGCCTAGCCAACAAGGTTCCCTGGCTTATGCCACCCAAGAAAGTTATTTTCCTGTGCCACTGTCGAGCAGAGACATAGAAATGATCCCCGGGGTGTATTTCCTATTTCCCATCCACTCATCAAGATTTTTCTTGAAGAGTGCTAATGAAGAACTTTGCTTGACATAGATGGGTAGCCTGTTCCAGAGTATGGGAAGTCTCTGGGATAGGAATCTATCCCTCCAACATGTCCTGTTTATTGTGGTGACAAGGTTTAGGTCCCTAGAGCATGTAGCTCGGAGGGATTGGGATTTCTTTAGGTGTAGCATGTCCAACAGCTCCGGGTTTGACACAGCTTTATATGTTAGGAAGAGATCACCTCGGAGTAGGCGATATGCTACGGAGTAAAGCTGGAGTTTTTTGAGACGGTCACTGTAGGGCATTTGTTTGAGTCCAGCAATAATCCTCTTTGTGTGGCCTTTCCAGCTGCTGCAGATGTCTTGTGAGGTACATTCCAAAAGGGGTGTTGTACTCTATAATGGGTCTAATGAGTGTCGAGTAGAGGGGAACGATGACCTCTTTTTTCCTGGATGAGAACCCTTTTATGATGAGGTGTGCCACGTAGAAGGACTTCCTGACTACTGTGACGATGTGACTATCAAAGGAGAGACTACTGTCCACCTGGGTCCCAAGGTCTCATCACACATTCGGTGTTAAGTAGATTGCTGCCTATGTGGTAGTTCATGGGTACTGAGTTTTTACCAAAGGGGATGACACTGCACTTTTTGGCATTGAGCTTGAGGCCATGGCTCTGACACCAGGCATCTGTCTCAGAGAGGCCATTCTGTAGGATGTTCACATCATTTGGGGACTCGACTATGGCTCCTAGTTTGCAGTCATCTGCAAACTTCATTAGCCAGAGGCCTTCTGTGTTAGCCTGTACTTCAGAGAAGTAGATACCAAACAGGAGCTGTCCCACTGTGGTACTCCACTTGTCACTGGTTTGAGGTCAGATTTGGAGTGTGGAACTTTTACAGTGTGGGTTCTGTCAGTGAGCCATTTGGCAACCCATCTTGTGATGTAGGGATTTATGCCTAGTTTATTGAGTTTAGCTATAATTCCAGAATGGGGGATGGTGTTGAAAGCCTTGGCGAGGTCAAGATAGGCTGTGTGAACCACCTTACCCTCATCTACGGCTTTGGTGACTGCCTCAAAGAAGTCGATCAGGTTCAGGAGGCATGATCTGCCTTTCACAAACCCAAACTGGGTGGGATCCAGAGTTTGGAGGTTACCAATGTCTTTGTTTATGAGTACCATGATGATACATTCCATGGCCTTGCAGACCAGGCTCGTCAGGCTAATAGGTCTATAGTTCCCGGGATCAGTGGTGGCTCCCCCTTTGTGGAGTGGGATAACTGTTGCTGTGTGCCATTCAGTGGGCACAAAGCCTTATGCGAGGCTATTATTGGACATGGTGTTTAAGTGAGGAGCCAGTTCATTCTGAAGTTCATGTAAAACGCAGCCTGGGATGTTGTCCGGTCCCATGGATGCTGTGTTTTTGGCTTTAGAGAGTGCAGCTTTCACCTGTGTAGTTGTGATTACAGGGACTCTGCATTCTTCCTGTATAGATATGGGCCCTTTAGGGGGTGAGGGGGGATAAAGTTAGTACTGAACCTATCTGCCAGGATGTTGGCAATATCAGTTGGTTCTGTAATTTCCATGCCTTTGTGCTGTAACTCAGAGCAGATCTGGGTGTTGCCATTGAGATTCTTGACATAGCTATAGAATGCTTTGTGGTTATCCTTGGAATTAGTGGTGATTTTATTTTCGTAGCTAGCTGTGGAGGATCTTATAAGGGATCTCAGCTTCTTACTGAGGCTGACCAGGGAGCTCCTCCACTCATGGGATTTTACTCTTTTGCAACAGTTTCTTCCTTCTGTTGCACAGTTTGTTTTTGGCAGGGGACCACCAGATTGTCTTTCTTTTTTTGGAGGATAGCGTCTTGGTTCTGTTTGGGATAGCACGATCCATGCACTCATGTAAGTGCTTATAGAGTGCATTTGTGTAGGATTCAGCAGTTGTAACTGTATTGTCCATCTGCATGGGTGTCATGAAGTTCACTACTTCTGTCTTAAGAAGCATGAAGTTGGTTTTGGATAATTTTTTTACTGTGGTTTCCTTAAGGGGGGTGGGGGGGGGGGATGTGGATATCAAGGGTGATTAGATTATGGTCAGATTGGACCAACAAGGAGTTGACTTCAGGTGTGGAACTGGTCACTCATGTTGGTATTTACTAGGTCTAGGATATTGTTGCCCCTGGTGGGGGTGTGGATAAGTTGATCTAGGGCATTGGAGTTTATGAATTCCAGAAAGCTTGGAGCTTAAGAAGAGGGGAGGGGAATTTTATTTGGTCCATCAACTATCCTTTCCTCAAGGGAGTTGCATCAATGATAGAATTAACAGATATGAAGTTGCAATCCATTACTCTACCCTAGACGACACAATTACTGTCATCAGGACATTTCTTGATATTTGGTTTTGCATGTTGGCCATATCATTTATTTGTTTGTTTGTTTTTGACTGAGAAAGTCTGACTGGGTATGATCCAGTTTTCAGGGGAGGCCTGGAGAGAAAAGCTCCATATAAAGTTTACATGAAATATTACATTATTTTTTATATATAATTCAAAGTAGAATAAAATGCATACACTGTTCACAAAAATGGATAATTCTTAGGCACAGTATAAATAGTTCACATAGGAACAAAGTAAATATAAATGTAGCTTGCACAAGAGTTTATATGTTTAGTATAAACAAACAGTTGTGAAGAATGGAATTATTTTAGGCAGACACGAGTTTTAGCATTATAGTTGATCAAGGATGTCGAGAAGGGATAAGTAGAAGGTGTTAGAGAGAATGATTATGGAGAAAAGGTGAGCGATAGGAGAAGGAGAGATGGGAGAGAAAAGACATACCTGGTGATTCAACAAATTCCGTATAGGCTTCGCACAAAGCCTACGTGGAGTTTACATGTTTGTGTGGTGAGCAGTAGCCCTAGTTACATATTCATGCTGCGCACTGTGTTTAAACGTAAACAAGCTTGGTTTCATGGATCACAACAGTGTTGCTGACCAGGAAACAATATAAAGCAACATGGACAGCAGCAGACATGTGGACCTGTTTACCTATGGGCAAACCTAGGTCTGCACAATTGCACGGAATGTCACAATGATTGCCAGGGTTAATAATATAACAATGTATATAGTCCAAACACAGAGTATTGTGGAATCCCATTTCAGGCATACTGAACTAAAGGTGTGTAAATGATCTGTAATGGTACATGGACTGCCATTTAAAATAAACAATCAGGAGAAGTGTGTGTGTGTATTGAATAGGGACACATAGATGAATTGTAGGAATGAACATAGGGAAAGAGGACAGGTGATACATCTTAATGTACAGCAGATGAGTGTATGCAAATGAAGACAGTTGTAACAGGAACACTAATCACATATCGACATAATACAGTACGGACTGTGAAGTGAAAATGTATATTATGTGACTGTCAGGCAAGGTGACATAACAATGGAGAAGATTTCTTTGTGATATAAGCATCCTGACATGAACAATGGAGCGGACATCTGTCAGGGATGTTATATACAATGCAGGTTAGGTGCATATTGTGAAGCTGTGCAAAATGAGTTGCCTGAATATGACTGTAGTGTCAGCAGAGGTCTCCACCTGGTGGGACACATAGTTACAGGCTCATGGACAACAGTAAACAGAAGCATGCAAAATCATGGACAATATTATAATAATGCCACTAGTAATCCCATGTCACTGACATAACATATGTGATTGTGAGTGATCATAGTTGTTTCTATAAGGACACACCTCTACAACTGTTATGAGATGTCAGTAATCTATGAGGGTAATCAAGCACATGGTCCTGACACTGTAATATCTACTGGAGGTATTAGGATGGACATTGCTATGCCTGTATATGATATTATGATCAATCCAGGCTAGTTGATAGGTGTGCATGGCATATATATGGCACAATCCACATTGTCATGAATGTAACAGATGCCATCAATTTTGTCAAACAGTTATATGTGTACTGTGTGCATCACTGGAACAGGTATCAGACATGTATCTGGTATAACACCTTGATGGGGGGTTCTACACTATCAGATAGTAATGTTTAGGTAACAAGAAGAATATCTAGGTATGGCCAATAAGATGTGTAAGAGCTCAGTGTGGCAAAGGTGGCATGCTTGTGTCACACATCCCTGGAATATGTGTAAGGAGGTACATGAAGAAGGGCACACACTTATTGTTGTGATGAAAGCTATGAACTATGGAAGTATTATGGCCTTTGATGTGGATGTTCTGCACATACTCAGGAGTTGTATTACATACAAGGGAGTAGTCACCATTGTGGGCACATGCTGGTGGATATTCCCCATACCATCTACCTCAGTACACAGATCACATACTACTTGGTCTACTCCTAGGGGTGTGCTGTCTATATTATCATTGGGCTTTGCATTTGCTTTCATAACGTACTTTGCACAAAAGGAAATATTGTCAGCCTAGCTATCTGGAATTTTGTAAATAATTATATGTCATTTGTGAATATTAATATGATTTATATAGAAGAGTGACAAAGGGAGATACTGCCAGCACAGGTGTCTGGAATTTTGTAAATGGTTATGTTTCCTTTGTGAATATCAATATGATTCATATGCTTGTGTTACAAATGTATTAGAACTGTATGTCATATAAGTTGCTTTGTATAGACATGTGTGCTGAAGAGATATGTTGTAGGGTACTCAGCTTAAAGATGTAGCCACAGTGTACCTTACTGGGAAAGAACAGAAATGTATATAAGCTATTGTAAATGTGCAGATTTATATATTTTAACAGTGGGAACTGGCACATAGAAGGTTAACTTGCAAAACATCAAAAAAATAGTTGAAATTAAATTATTTTATAACTGTGCCATAAAAGATGGTTTTAGTGCAACAGGACACATAATGTCTAGAACTAGAAGTTTTTTGTATTGTCTTTAAATGTGGAGGAATGTAAATTATTTTATGACTTCCACCATTTGCCTTAGATATAAGATATGTCCTTGCTTATGCATTTTCACAGAGAGATGCTAAATGCTACCAGTTCTAGTGGGCGGGTTTACCTGGAATAGTCAGACGGCAAGAAGTGATGTCATGCTGCAAGTATCCCAGCAGCAATATTTGATATATTAATTTAAGAACTCTCTGAGAGAGGTAGTGCATTTTGTATTTTGTCTTTGACCTGACAGCATCAGCTGGAAAAGCTATGCACCACATCTGTCTTGCCTTGTTTTGTAAGTAAGTTAACTTGGATGCAGTTATTTTGCTCAGATACAGACAGGAATATAATGAAGTATAGCTTAGATGTCTTATTTATTTATTTGAGACTGTCCTGCAATGTTGTTTTAAATATTTTCTGTGATTTTGAACTCTGATGTAACTGTGATTATTTACTGAGTATTTTCTTGTTCTTTTATTATTTATTATTTAAATATATTGAAACATTTCATTGCGGCTGATATCTGTGAAACATGTTTATGTTCTGGGAATACTTGCATATTTATTAGGTGACACTGTGTGGATCACTCCTAATATCCTTGCTCTTGGTCAGACTACTATTTGGATTAATAGTAACATTATACTGTAAGATTGGACACCCTTTATTAAGGGCCTTAAAGTAGCTGATAAAGAGTTGACTGGTGGCAGTAATAACTATTTTACAGTCTGGGCAAAAGGAAGCTTAGCTAGTAAACATGTGCCAGCCTTTCCCATCTGTGTGTGTGAGTTTGTATATCAATAAAATCTCAAAAACTGGGTGTGTCAGCTACTGGTTGAACAGAGAGTGTACTGGAGGTCTTGGCTTGGCCACTCAACTGAGATGTTAGCTCTATAGCCGTGGGGAGTCTTATTGGGGATCTGGAGAAAGCAAGAGAAACCAGCCCCAGACTGACTGTGGTCTCTGTGTACTCTTAAGAGAAATTGCAATTTACTGTGTGTGTACTTGTCATCCTCCCACTGTATATGCCCCCCACTATTGCCAGTGGTAAGGATTGAGGCTCCTTGATTACTGGGCCAGTGTTGGGGTGTCACATACCTCTCTGGACTATATAAAGAGACACATGACTGAAATGTCAGATTACATGTTCCAGGCTGGTATGACCCTAGCAGTAAGCAGCATTCTACCTTCACCCTGGATAATGCCACAATATAAACAAAATTGATGGACATCAACAATTGGCTTAGCTTCTGGTATCAATCCAGGGCAATCCAGTATCTCTCAGCCTGGGCTTACATGGTCAACAAGCCACGCTGCTTTGCCAGAGATGGTCTGAACCTGTGCACGCTAGGATATTGGATACTGACAAAGGCACTTTCTTCCTTAATAGTGCCTTTGCTAGGCAATGTGAAAGCAACAAAAGTTCTGACATAACATCATACACTGGAGGAAAACTTAAAATTCTACTGCTTAATGCTAGGAGTCTAAACATGAAGCTGCAGTGGATGAAAAGGCCAACCCACTAGCTAACAGATTTGGCATAAACTTTAACTTCTGTCTCACTGACCATACCCCAAAGCATACCTGACAGCAGTCCCCTGTCTTATCTCTAGACATCAGTTCATATCTGTGCTGTCCAAGGCTAAAAACCTCAGTGGTACCAGATAAAATCCCAAGTTGCTTACTAAGCAATCTAAAACAGTACCTATCAGAACAAATTAGTGTCTTCTTTAACTATAGCCTGAGAACTGGATTTGTTCCAGCAGAGTGGAAAACAGCAGCAATAATCACCTTGAACAAAGGGAAGCCATCAATCAACCCTAGGAATTATAGACCTATAAGTCTAACCAGTCTCATCTGCAAGGCCATGGAAAGAATCATCATGGACCTTATCAACAAGGGCATAGATGATCTTCAAACTTGAGACTCAACACAATTTGGCTTTGTTAAGGGTATATCATGCTTATTAAACCTAGTAGACTTCTTTGAGTAAGTAACCAAAGCCCTGGAGGAAGGTAAACTGCCTATCTTGATCTGCCCAAGGTTTTTGACATAATTTCACACTTGGGTATCATTAAGAAACTCTCCTAGCTTGGGATTAACCCTTACATTGCTAGATGGTTAGCCAACTGACTCACTGACAGAGCACACACTGTTTAAGTTGGTGACTCAACCTCTAACAGTAGAGCCATTACCAGTGGCATATTGCAAGGATCCATACTGGGACTTTTACTGTTCAGAATCCATTTCTTGGAAGTCCAGACTAAAGTATACAGCCTCTGGCTTACCAAGTTTGCTGATGATTGCAAGTTGGGTGCAATCACTGAGTCCACCAATGATGTAAACATATTACAGCAGGGACAAACACAGACAAATGATTAGTGCCACAGTCACACCATCTGAAAATGAACACAAAACAGAGGCATTATTTTTGCCTTTTGCAAAGTGAAATTACCTGTTAATTATAGAATTGACAGCACCTCCTCCCCAAGCTCAAACCCAGTGGTGCAAGACCTGGAAACACAGGTAGGTAGCAATCTGAATGTTGACCACCAAGTTTCCACAGTTGTAAGGGAAGCCTTTTACATCATGCACCTCATAATTCAGGCCATCGTATCCAGGAATGAGGATGTTATAAAACCACTGTACTCACCCCTCATCAGAACACTAATAGAGTACAATGCTCCCTTTTGCATGTAACTCAGCAGATCCCTGCAGCAGCTGGAGAGACCACAAGGTTTCTCAACAAGAATATACAGGGCCTACAACCCATGCCATGACATACGTGGCTAGACTGAAATACCTGTCACTGTACACTGTATCATATAGGATGAGGTGACTTGTGCCTGGCCTATAGGCCAGTCCCTGACCCTGCCCTTTTGGAAATGTGGCATATCCACAAATCTAATAGCAGCAGAGTCACTTTATCTAGGGATCTTAACCTAGCCTGTGACATTAACACAACATGCTTGAGAGACAACTTATAGCTGATGACATCTGTTGAATCTAGTGAGAGGAAAATGGTAGTAGCACTGTCCAACATGCTGGTATAAAATGCTCTCTCTGTTCTTAAGCAAGTGCACAAACACACACAGCAGTTAACTGCAGTGAGTACAGAACCCCTCCCTATCTATGTAAACCAACTACAGGACCTATAATTTAAATAAACCACAGTACAAGTCTGACTTTGAGAGTATCAGACAACATAACAGTGTCTGGTGAGAGGAAGATGGTAATAACAGCGTCCAACATGCTGCTTGTAAAATGCTCTCTCTAATGTCAAGCAAGTGCACAAGCACATACACACACACACACACACACACACACACACACACACACACACACACACACACACACACACACCAGGTGACTGCAGTGAGAACAGAAGCCCTACCTATCTAGGTACACTGACTAGAGACCTCTCCACTTAACACAAGCACCACCACACAAGTCTGACATGGACAGTGTCAGACAACACTTTATATGTGATGACATCAGCAGTATCTGGTGAGAGGAAGATGGCAATAACAGCATCCAACATGCTGATGTACAATGGTCTCTTTAATGTCAAGCAAGTGCACAAACATACATACACCAGTTAACTGCAGTAAGAACAGAAACCCTGCCTATCTAAGTACACTAACTAAGGACCTCCATATTTAATGCAACAACCACAGCACAAGTCTGACTTAGAAAGTGTTGCACAGCACTTTATAAGTTATAACATCAGCACTGTCTGGTGAGAAGAAGATGGTAATAGCAGTATCCCACATCCTGGTGTAAAATGCTCTCTCTAATGTCAAGCAACTGCATACACACACACACACACACACACACACACACACACACACACACACACAGGTTGACTGCAGTGGGATTAGAACACTTACATAAGTACATGGACTACAGAACTCAGTACTTTATGCAAGTGCCACAGCACCCAGTCTGACATTTACAATGCTTCTGGACAATTTATGGTGGATGACACCATCACTGGCTGTTTGAAAGAAGATATTGGGAGGCCTGCATGAAATGGATTTGTGGGCATGTCCAGCTGTGAAAATATTGATACTTCATTGGATTGAGGGGGTGACTGCAGGGTACACAATTATGCCCTTCTGACTATGTAATCCAAACAAACAAATCCAAACTGCAACTCAGGAAACAAACGAAGGCTCAAGGACACAAAGTCTCCAAAGTGGAAAAAAAGTAAAATCAGGTTTATTACTTTGCAACTAAACAGTATGATACAAAAATAAATGGTTAAGAGCTTTTCATCTTAATTTAAAATACTTCTTCAGACCTACAACAGTAGCACAAGTGCTCACTTTAATACAGACCACATGGTGGTTTCAAAAAACATTAACCAATAGTATTGCATAAGTAACTAAGTAGTTAGGCCTAGACACATGACATCAGCAACAAGTCAAATACAAAAACAGCAACTGTGAAAACCTGTAAACAACAGAAATGTATAGCTGCTTTTGTGCACAAATAAAGGCACATTAAATCACTGCATTTAGGTGGACAGAGTGTAACTTAAAATATGTAATAAAAATGATGAAAAAACTATGGAAAATATATATATAAATGTAAATGTTTATATACACATTGTTGTGAGTTACAAGAGCGCTCCAAGTGGACTAAAAGAACACTGCACTCAAAATAAAATAAAATAAAATAGAATAAGAGACTGCAATTTCAACTTTAACCAGTGTTGATCAACTCAACTGTAATGCTTACACAAATCACCAACAAGGGTGAAGCAAGCTTAGATGTAAGATGAGACATATTTTTAAAAGATTTAGAACATGAAGTGAAAAACCTGCATTCTTTTACTCTACTACACATAGAGCTGTTTAAAAGACTTAGTTAGGCAAAAGACTTGTCTAGCGCATTAGGCTCTTTAATTTCAGAGTACAGGCAATGGAAGTGACTTCATTCAAACCTGGGGGGTTATAAGAGTTGAGACACAGTTGCCAAATCAACTCCTGTCTTTCCAAAATTAGATGATAAGGACCCACTTTTAGATTAACAGTAACCTGACAAATCACTCTAAAGTGAAAGTGGTGTGTTGGGTGTTCAGCACAATGCCTTGCCAATGCATTAGAAGGTGACTTTTTTCTAATATGGTATGTGTGCTCATAAATCCTCTCTCTTAGTTTTCTGCCCATCTTACCAACATAATATGCTGGACAGGCTAACTAGCCAGGTAGACAATGGATTTAGAGTTACAGTTAAATCTACCCTTAGTTTTTACCTTGAAGGAACCTGCTGTGAATTCTGTCTCTGTTGCTATATATCTGCAGTAGTTACAGTTTTCACATTTAAATGTACCACCAGATCTACTACAGGTCTGGGGTTCCATTTCTAAGATCTGTTTCAAGTTCCTGTTCTTCCTGTAAATAAAAGATGGTGAATTACCCATCTTCTCCAACACATCTGGTTCCATCATGAAAATGCTCTAGTTTCTTTTAAATATAACCTCAATTTGTTTGACTTCCAAACAAAATGAGGTGACAAAACTACTTGAAATCTTTTTAGTGGCTACACCTACTATTTTTGTACAATCATGATTTGTATTAGTGGTTACTTCCAAATTCACATTCTCTTCTGAGGTGACTGACCTAATAGTAGGTCTAAGAATTGGTTTATAAAACCCTTCTCTCCTTTTGTTTATGACTTCATTTACTAAATCAAGGACCAATTTGTCTGGGTAACCTCCCTTTAGAAACATAACTTTAAGTGTCTCACATTCTTCAAGGAAAGTCACTTCATCAGTCACCATCCTTGCTGCACGGACAAGTTGTCCTTTAAGTACAGATCTTTTCTGATGTATAGGATGGCAACTTGTGTAGTAAAGCATGGTGTTAAAATATGTGGGTTTACGGTAGATCCTGGCTACATAGCGCTGTTCTTCTATGTTCTTTTTTAACTCGATGTTTAAATACATAATGGAATTCTCATGATATGTGTGGGTGAACTTGAAAAAACGGTGCTGCTGTTAAGATGTTGCACAAAACTCTGGGCTTCGGATACGGTACCCTTAAACAGTAAAAAAATGTCATCCAAAAATATTGTGTACATCTTTATTCTGTCAGACCACTCATCATCAGAAAGAATGTTTTTATGTTCCCAGCTAGCCAGCACCAAGTTAGCATAGCTCCCCCCACATGGTGAACCCATAGCCACACCAATTTGTTGTTTGTAAATCGTGTTGTCGAACATTACAAAGTTGTTAGTCAGAATAACTTCCATGATTTCTTGAAATAACCTAATTTCTCTACTGTTGGCCCCATGCACTAATAGTCTCTCGACTACCCCCTCAATACCTCCCTCATGGGGAATAGAGAAATATAAGTCAACTACGTCTACTGTTAAGAACATTAAAGATTCATCATATTCAATGTTGTTAATGGATGTTAGAAATGCCCATGAGTGTCTGCAAACTTGTTCTTCTTTTTCGACATACTTCTTCAAGAGAGCATCAATGTACTTCGCACTTGCGTATGTGATAGACCCCCGGGAGTTGACTAAGGCCCTCATGGGTGGATTTTGTTGGTCTTTGTGCAATATTGGCAACCCAAATAATGTTGGTATTTTAGGGCTAGGTGTAGACAAGTAATTGAATATGTCCATGTCTATCATACCTTCCATGAATAAATCATTTAAGAAACAATAAACTTTTTTGTAGGCCCCATTCATCTCATTGACACTGGATTCAGCATAAATACCACTTTCCAAGACCAAACGCATTCTTGAATTGTAGTCACTTAAATTCATAACTACTAGTCCACCTCTCTTGTCTGGTTTTAAAAAACGGATAGGAAGACTTTTGGTTAAACTCAGGATATCCCTCTCTCCAGCATCCATGTTTAGTGTATCAACACTATTCTTGTTGTTTCTTTGCAAGTGCCTAATGTCAAACTCACATAAATGTTCAAAAACACCCAACAATGGGTGCATTGGTAGGTTGAAGGTACTGGACACTCTCAGGCTGTTGTTAACAGAACTGTTCTCACCAAACATCAAGTTTAAATTAAGTTTATGGGTGAAAAATTTTAGATCAATTAATGTATCAGGAAGTCTAAAGTGGTAATCTGGAACAAAGGTTAGATCCCTGCTAAAAACTTTGCAAAGCCTAGGGTCAATGTTATAGTCAGAGAAGTTATAAATTTTAAAATCATCTTTTCTATTAAACAGAATGGTAGGTTTAATAGTTACTTGTTCCACTTGGTTACCTACTTCTTGGCTCCTTTCACATTCATGTTGTACTTGGGTCGATGGTTTTGGCCTTTGTTGGAAAAAGAAGACTGGTCATATGTATTGTTTGAAGCACCACTTTGAGCCCTATTACCTTTACTCTGGGAAGAGCTGTAGTTCCCTTCCCTTACTTTATCAATAGGGACAGTGTTACTTTGTTGGTTAGAGAAATGTTCTGTTACACACTGATTAAAGTTCGTAACCTGAGCAACTCTCTCCTGACTTCTTAAAGCCTCTCCTGATTGATCTGAAAAATTCCTAGACTGGGGATGGGGGCAGTTTAGGGTAAGCAACACCATTCTTATAGTCATTAATATCTCTCTTTAATTTTTTTAAGCTTGATTTCAGTGTTTTTCAATATCTGTTGTTCGATAGAGCTGAACACCCTTTTGTATTCAAACTGATATCTCAGGAAATCTGGGTATTCCTTGATTTCTTTATCTAAGCTTGAAATATCTGTTGCCAAACAATCAATAGTAAAGCTGCAATGTTTGGACATTAAATCCATTAATTCTAGACCATGCTTATCAAATAAATTGATAAGGTCATTGAAAAAAGGTGTACCTGCTTCCAACCCTGACGGGTATAGCCACGAGCGAAGACCTTTTGGCACAACACCTTCCTTCCTACATTCTTCAAAAGAGCGTATCTCCAGTTGAAGCTTTTTAGCCTTTAATGATTTTTTTTATCACAGTCTCTTGAAAGAGACACCAGTGGTGTGTTACCTCCAGCCGGTCACTCCCGTATATTATTTTGCACTTCTATATTCAAAGATGGTCTCTCATTTAACCAGCTACTGACATCTGGGAGCCCAATAAGCCCTGAGGCTAAATTGTTTGATCCACCACTGTAACCTGCACCAAGTTGTACTGAAGCCAAATGACTTACCCTAACACCTCCTTCACTCCTTTCGCCAATTTGGCTCAATCCACTTGTTTCACTGTTAAGTATTGACTGTTTGTCTCTGCAAGAATTATCTCAGCTCGCATTAGGGGTTTCACGTAGTAAAGAAGAACTTCCTTCCTGTTCAGGTCTTAGATAGAGGTTGTTAGGAAGAGCATCAAAATGAGATGACAGCTTGTCGAGCCTTTTGTTCAAGGCAGTTAAAATAACAGTCAAGTTGATGACATCCGATGCGTTACCGAGTGTAACGGTGTTCTGCTCATCTGACTGCTCAGGAAAGTTGGAGACAGTGCCAGTGGCCATAGATGAACAAACTGTGTAATCCAAGCAAACAAATCCAAACTGCAACTCAGGAAACAAACGAAGGCTCAAGGACACAAAGTCTCCAAAGCGGAAAAAAAGTAAAAACAGGTTTATTACTTTGCAACTAAACAGTATGATACAAAAATAAACGGTTAAGCACTTTTCGTCTTAATTTGAAACACTTCTTCAGACCTACAACAGCAGCACAAGTGCTCACTTTAATACAGACCACATGGTGGTTTCAAAAAACATTAACCAATGGTATTGCATAAGTAATTAAGTAGTTAGGCCTAGACACATGACATCAGCAACAAGTCAAATACAAAAACAGCAACTGTGAAAACCTGTAAAGAACAGAAATGTATAGCTGCTTTTGTGCACAAATAAAGACACATTAAATCACTGCATTTAGGTGGACAGAGTGTAACTCTTAAAATATGTGATAAAAATGATGAAAAACTATGGAAAATATATATAT
Organism: Protopterus annectens; assembly: GCF_019279795.1. Lineage (NCBI taxonomy): Eukaryota > Metazoa > Chordata > Ceratodontiformes > Protopteridae > Protopterus > Protopterus annectens. Next base: position 351,932,502 of record NC_056736.1, on the reverse strand, counting down.
ATAAATGTAAATGATTATATACACATTGTTGTGAGTTACAAGAGCGCTCCAAGTGGACTAAAAGAACGCTGCACTCAAAATAAAATACAATAAAATAGAATAAGAGACTGCAATTTCAACTTTAACCAGTGTTGATCGACTCAACTGTAATGCTTTCACAAATCACCAACAAGGGTGAAGCAAGCTTAGATGTAAGATGAGACATATTTTTAAAAGATTTAAAACATGAAGCGAAAAACCTGCATTCTTTTACTGTACTACAAATAGAGCTGTTTAAAAGACTTAAACAAAGGACTTGTCTAGCACATTAGGCTCCTTAATTTCAGAATACAGGCAATGGAAGTGACTTCATTCAAACCTGGGGGGTTATAAGAGTTGAGATGCAGTTGCCAAATCAACTCCTGTCTTTCCAAAATTAGATGATAAGGACTCCCTTTTAGATTAACAGTAACCTGACAAATCACTCTAAAGTGAAAGTGGTGTGTTGGGTGTTCAGCAAAATACCTTGCCAATGTGTTAGAAGGTGACTTTTTTCTAATATAGTATGTGTGCTCATAAATCCTCTCTCTTAGTTTTCTGTCCGTCTTACCAACATAATATGCTGGACAGGCTATACACAACTAGCCAGGTAGACAACGGATTTAGAGTTACAGTTAAATCTACCCTTAGTTTTTACCTTGAAGGAACCTGCTGTGAATTCCGTCCCTGTTGCTAAATATCTGCAATAGTTAGTTTTCACATTTAAATGTACCAGCAGATCTACTACAGGTCTGGGTCTCCATGTCTAAGATCTGCTTCAAGTTCCTGTTCTTCCTGTAAATAAAAGATGGTGAATTACCCAACATCTTAGAAATGGAACCCCGGACCTGTAGTCTTGCTTACTTTGCTACAACTGTATAGAAAATATTTTTTTTTAATTTAAAAGCTACAATAATACTTCTCTTGTGTGTCATACATACCCCTTGCTTCTCCCAGTCTCCCTTGACAATCAGCATGGGCCTTTTTATTTGCAGTAATCTCTGCATTAGCTATGGAATGAAGAGAAGAGAAGAGCATTATGCGTACCAGTCTTGCCTATATGTAGCTTTCTGAATACTATAAATTCTCTCTGTTAGTATACTTAAACAATTGTGGGATGTTACTAGTCCTAAATTTATCCAGCCACTGGTTGTGTGTATCCCTCTTGCCAGAAAAAAGGGGTATTATCACAAATGTGAACTACTTACCAACAAAGTTTGATAAACATCAGGACAAAGTAACCACATAAATGATTCCAATGAAGTTCCTTGAGTGGGATGAAAGCACTAAATCATTGTTTTTAACTTACTGATTAAACTGCATTTATGCAGTTACTTTGTCCTGGCATGTATCCTTCTTGCGCCTTTTCAGGTCAATAAAGTGATGCCTACACTGTTCTCCATTGCATGGAATGCCAGTCACACTGGAGACAGCCTTGGCCAGACTATTCCAAACCTCAGACTTGTACTGGGAGTCAGTATAGTCCCCCTGCAAAATCCTTCAGTTGTGGTGGTTTACAAGGAGTCCAGTAAAGATTCTGGACTCATCAACACACAACCTCTGTGCCTTAAATTGGGCACCTTCCCTTCTACCATCAGACATGTCTAACCAGAGAAAACAGCAATAGCTAATAACGATTTCTTGCCAATACCTATTATCGCATTTACCAAACAATGATACCAACAGTGTTTGCACAATGTTAAGTGAAGAGCAACAGTGCAAAACAGACAGGAAAGCAGTTTTGGAAATTGGAAGGTTAATCTGACACTTGGCATTAGTGTGGGGGTTATTTACTGCTGGAACTGTTAGGTGATTTCACTTTGCAGATGTACTGGATACGGTTTACTATCAAAGTCTCACACCTGCAACATGTGAATGTTCATATTTCTCACCTGAAATGTCAGAAATCAAATCTATGAACATAAACATGACCGAACAAGGTATTTCATGAAAGTCGACATCTCAGAAACGTCGACTCTACCGAAAATACTACACATCCAGTCATGAGCAATGAGCGTTTTTGTAGGGAGGCAAGCCCCCTTCCACCGCCCCCCACTAATTATATATATAAACTCCAAGATCGTCCTACAGTGAGAGAAAGGGTACATTTCCTGATCCCCATTATAGTGTGATCTGCATTCAGAATTTTGCATCCACAACAGCAAACACTAGTGTGCATTCGCTGTTGTGAGTTCAACATTTTTTTTCGTTATTTTCAAATGTCGAACTAGGGCATTCAATGTTTTCAATTTGGACATAGATTATGTTTCTGTAATTATAATTTTGCTGTCTGGACTTGGATGACCTTCAGACTTTAATAGGACTCATACATATATAAATGTATATATATATATAACTATAAATGCTTAGGGTAGTAGATATGGCACAGGCTGAATGCATGGCTGCCTCCACCATTTTGCTGATTCAATTGATTGGATGAATGACACATTGGAATGGGAGGTGTTTATGATGGAATACCTGCTGGGAGGGGGATGGCATCCATGTGGGGGTAGGTCAGCCACATGATCTGATGTTAGCCAACATGGCAGTGCCCAATCATGCTCCTATAGTGGCACTACTTTCAGTGCTCCATCAATGATTGAGGTGTCAACACCCAGATGTGGTAGGCCATGTGTTCATGGTCTTGGGTGTACTCATGAGGACAACTCATTCAGTAGACATCAGTCATGTTCAGGTTGTAGCAGTGCATCTGACCATGGGAGTGGACATGCCAGTGCAACTCCTTTCAGAGCCAGTTCTTGTAGTCAGGTGTGACGACGATGAACTGCCACCTGTACCATGCATGGCTCATACCTGTCCGACATATCAAGGCATAGAGCTTGGCTGTGTTCTTGCAGACACTCACACACCAATTTCACCTGGAGTGCCCATGCAGACACACACACATAACAGTTACATGGGTCAGTTGTGAGGCTTAAAACCCATTCTGTCTCAGTGGTTATTTGATACTTTATCCAAATGTCTGTCTGTTTCTCTTTCTTACTCACACACTCACTTACCTTTTGTGTCAGCCTGGGCTTCCTCCCCGCACAAACAACACCCTGTGTAAATGATAACTGTGCTATAACCTTGTTTTCTATCTTTTGGATTTAGGGATACATACGTTTTGTGTCTGATGCTCAGGGAGTATAGCTAACTTAGTACTTAGTATATCTGTGTTTGTGATGCTGTTTTGCTAATTGTACTGCTTTCTTACAGGTTTTAGTAATGTGTACATGACTTCCACTCTTACAGCAACAAATTGGACCAATCCATAAATAAAAGTGGGACAAAGGCTGAACAATAGGGTGACTTTTTAAATATTTTGGTCTTACAAAGTTAGACAGTTGATAGAATCAAACAGTTTTTGCATCACTATTTTAAATATTTTATGAGGGATATGAAGTCTGAAACTGAAACGTATGTCATTACTTTCTAACTTCTCTGTTTAATGATTTGCCAGTACAAAAGTATGAGGCCAAACTCAATAATTTTGAGAGGTATGAATGTGTGAATCTTTAATGCCTGAAGCCTATTACTTGATAGAAGACACATGTTGAAGTCTTTGCTGTAAAAACCAACCACATTTCCTTACTTACATTACCAAGTAACAGTATGCAAGGAAATACTATTCATTTGGATTATTACACATTTTTTAATACTCCAGGTTTAACACTTACCTTGAAAATCTTCAATTGCTACAGTTTTAGTTCAGGGCTGACAATGTCTGATACTACGAGTACACAGCCATTATATGAGTAGATAAAGATAGAGAGCATTGCTTGGTGTCAGTGTTACTGTATGTATGTATGTGCAAAGGATGAAATTCTAAAATGGTGTGCTATCATGTGCGTGTAGTGGTGCATATGGGCACATGGTCTTAGCGGATTGTGTACACTTTACTGAATCCGGCCCATAGTTTACTAAGATGCCTTGTATGACATAATTAAGATAGTAGGACTTATGATTAGTAGCTGAGGGGTAGTGTTAAAGTAGTGAGATCTTATGCAATAAACCTGTGTAGTGTCTAGCAGGAGGGATAGTGGGGTAAGGGTTGAAGAGGTCGAACAATATGTAGTGGGGGAGACAGAGGAGTATGGTGTAAAAGGGGAGATAAATTAGGAAGCGGGGAAGCTAAGGATACAGAGCAACACTTTAGATGAGAGACAAACATTTTGGAGCTATTATAGTTTAATAATTAGAAAATAGATAAGACAATACAAATAATAATAATAATAATAATAATAATAATAATAATAATAATAATAGATAGATAGGCTTGGAACAGTAACACAGCCAGGTACTATTTACGTGCTGGTTGAGTTGTGTTTTGAAGATAGATACAATATGTGCTACTTTGACTGGATGAGGGATAGAGCTCCAGATTTTGGAAATGTAATTATAGTAGAGAGAATCACCAACAATAGTATTGTAGCATTTATTAAATAGCAACAGTGATTCATTGAGGGAAATTTTAAATAATTGGGTAAAACTAGCCAGTGCAATTCTCTAAGTGAGTGCAGTGGTATACTCTTTGTGGGGTATTTTTAGCAAATCTAGCTGTTTTATTGTAACATGCTACTCATTTTAATATTTCTGTTTTATTCAAGTTAGTATGAATTGGTGAGGTATACAGTAAAGTTGGAAGTAGATACACTCTGGCTATCGATTGGGTAATAGAGTCTGTAATATATGGTTTTACCTTAGAGAGAGTCCCTAATTGTGGAAAAGGAGATGGTTGACTTTTTTTTAAAAGGTTTAACCTTCATGCCTGATAGGAGATCTAACCTGGTTAAACTTATTATTGATTTGAAATTGTTTGTTCGTAAGTTGAACCTACAGTTGCTGATGGGATCCCAGTCAACACTTACAGACAGTTTAAGGGTCTCAAGCCTTTTTAACCCTCCTTTGAATGAAACTTTGTGTCATTTTGAGAAAGTATGTGAAATTGACTTTAGGAGAATGTTTTCTAATAATTGCTATAATATGAACAATCATAAAAACATTTCTCCAGAAGAGATGGATTTCATTGACTTATTGAACATTTGCCAAGTACGAGTTATGAAACCCGACAAGGGTGGAGGACTAGTTTTTATGGACCAACATAACTATATTTGGAGGATGTATACAGTGCTAGATGGTGCAGTATATGAAAAGGTTAGTCTTAATCAGGTCAATGGAGCCTATAGGAAGATTAACGCTACCCTTTCGGATTTGTTTTTGGAAGGAAGCATTGATGTAGACACTCTCCACCATTTAACCATGCCTGCACCTGTGATTACAGTGTTTTTTGGAGCCCCTAAAATACATAAAAATTTGTTTAACCCACCTTTTAGACCTATTGTGGATGGTAGGGGCTCCATCTCCTATGCATGTGCTAAATATGTTGATTCTAAATTGAAACCAGTGTTGAAATTAGAACATCAGATATGTCATGATTCATGGCATTTTCTTGAGTCTATCAACAATTTAGAATTTAATGAGAATTTAGTCTTCCTCACGGTAGACATCAAGGATTTATACACTGTCATACCTCAACAACTTGGCATTGAATGGGTTTGAGAGTTCCTTCACCTCAAAGATATAGATAATCAGGAGATTAATGTCATAGAAACACTTTTAGAAATAGTCCTATCCAATAATTTTCTTTACTTTAATAATGAAGTATTTCTACAGAAAAGTGGGGTGGCAATGGGTGCTTCATGTGGTAGTAGTTTCACAAATAGTGTGATGGCTTACTGCAAAAGGTCCTTCTTATTTAATCACCAGTTATTTAAGGAACATGTTGTTTGATACATTAGGTACCAGGACGACATGTTATTTTTGTGGAATAGCGAGGTGTCTCTAATTCAGTCATTCATTACTGAAATTAAATCCTTTAAAAAGTTTTTGGACTTCACATTTCAAGTTGGGATTGAGCAGATTGATTTTTTGGATATACATTTGAGTAAGGATTACCTTAACCATCGATTTACAACCACCATCTACCGTAAGCCAACATATTCTAATTCATTTTTACACTTTACTAGCTGCCACCCTCTGCATCAAAAGAAAGCAGTAGTAAAAGGACAAGCGGTGAGGGCAGCTAGAATGGTTTCTGACTACGATGATTTTATAATAGAATGCAAACTACTAAAAACCATGTTTTGTAAGAGAAGCTACCCAAGTGCCTTTATTGAACTAATCTTTGAGGAAGTCATTGATAAAAGAATCTTGGGCCATTTCATGCCGTTGGTCCATAAAGGTTATGACACGGTTCCCACAGGGGCACAGGGTGAATTGTCTCCTGGTCATAGAAGTACACAGGCTTCTGGTCAAACTATTAGATTTTTAACTAACTTTTCACTAGATTCTCGCTTTACTAGGGAGATTATCAACAAAAATTAGGCCTTTATTTCAGATGATACTCAACTTAGACATTCCTTAAGTTCAACCCCACAATTGACCTTCAGAAGCGGTTTGAACTTGAAATGTCTAGTGGAGAGGCCTATAAGAACTTCTAAAACGAAGTTGGGTATGACTAATTGTGGGAGATGTCATCAATGTAAGTACATAAAAATGACAAATAAAGTTAAAATTAGAGACAGAGAATGCCATATTTATGGTAGACACAATTGTGGTTCTCAGGGGGTAGTTTATGTAGCCACCTGTGACCAATGTGAGGCGTTTTACATCGGAAAAACTAAGAGGAAAATAAAATCTATGATTTATGAACATCAGTGCAGTATTAATAATACAATTAATACTAATGCCTTAGCTAGACACACCTCAGCTTTTCCTGCCCATCGTTTTATGTTTGTGGTGCTGCAACAAATGGAGTTCAAACAGAGAGGAGGACCTTGGGAACTTAAACTGGAAGAGGCAGAGCTGAACTGGCAGGTTCGAACAGCAGCGTATATTTTCCCTGGGTTAAATGAGGCCTTATCCATTAAATGGTCCTTACTAGGTAGGAATTGTTTTTATATAAATATATATATATATATATATATATATATATATATATATATATATATATACATACATATTTTTTCCTTGATGAAGTTTCTGTTGCGTATATATAAAAACAGGTTTGAGCCTACGATATGGCTGCTTACCTTGTATTATTTTAAATTTCATCGGGATTCCTTTTTAGTTAATATATGTTTATATAAATGTTTATACATATATATATATATATATTTTTTTTTTTTTTTTTAGATTTTTAAATAACTTAATATATGCTTAGGTAGTTTTGGCAGTTAATGTGCATAATTTATTAGTGTTTTGCACACATTTTTATATGTTTTTGTATAATAGGAGTGATAATAACTTATTAAGTGCTTTAAACCTGATTCCGGGAAGAATATGTTTAATTGAGAACTTAAAGTAATGGGTGTAAAGGGTTTGTATTTCTTTATCGGAAGCGATTTTTATAGCACATATATTTAAACCTTTTAAAAAATGGGTAATTTTGCTTTAATTAAGAACTTGTAAGATGACATCATCTTTGTGGCCTCTTGCTTATTGACTTTGAGTTTAATGGGAATGTTTAAACTGGGAGACTATGAGTGAGTTTTTTACTCAGTCTGAAGAAGCTGATGTATTTGTGTCAGTGAAAGCGCTAACGTAAATAGTGTTGAAGAATCCGCTGCCTGCTCGTTTTTTGATTTACCTAGTTTGGCAGTAGTAGGATTTGTTTTTTATAGAGAGACCCTAGTTTTGTGTGTGTTTTCTGATAATAGATTTGGTCAGACTTAAGTTTTCGTCAGTGACTACACCTATTAGTTTTGCTTGGGATACAGTTTCTGTTTTGGTGTTGCTGAATAAGTAGATGTGAAAGAAGAATGCCAGTTCTTTATATTTTTTGGTGTGAAAAGCACACATTTAATTTTGTTAGCATTAAGTTAGCCAGGATTGCAGTGAAAGAGACTTGTACTATTTCTTGTAGTTTTAAAAGTGTTTGTACAAACATCTGTGTATTGCACAACTGAGACAAGGTTGTTAGCTGTATGCACTTTATTTGTAAAGATGTTAAGTAGAAGTGGTCCCGGATCGATCCCTGTGGGACTCTCACAGTGACTGGTACGAGAGTGGAAAAGTCCTACTGTCATTTAATTGTCACCGACCAGTTAAGTAGCTGAGAAACCACAAAAATGAGATGAAAGCGAACGTCCAGAACAACCAAAACCAAAATCCAAAGGTTAGCTGGAGTACCAAATAAGGGCCCCGAGTCCAAAATAAAGCCAATGAATAGTTTATTGCCACAAGTCAAACAGGAAAATGTGCTGAAGCACAATACACATAAACGCTGACAATTAAAAATATGTTTTCATACACCTTCATCAGATGCAAATACCCCATAATGGTTAAACTAAGTATTTATATGTCTGGATATTAGAACTTAAACCAATAATTTTTAAATCCTATAACCAATGAAATTCATGCTTTAAGAAAACTGAAAAATTCAATTGAAATCTTTTTTACATACCCATAAAAAAATTTAAAAATGTTTAATAAATGTTTATTTTCCGAACACTGTATAGTATTTCATGACAAAACATTAAAAACAATAAATAATAAATGTTTCCATATATAGGAAAGTTTAAAAAGTGTTTGAAATAATGAATTAATGCTGTTAGCTTTTAAAACTTTGAACACATAAAAGGTACAAGACTGCCATCTTGTGGCTTTATGAAAAATTAAAATTTAGCAGCTCTTAGTTTAAGGACTGGAAGAATAGGAAACATGTCATTCAAACCAGGACTTCTTGTGGCTTCTAAAATAATCTGCCAAAATAATCTGCCAAAATAACTTGGTATTATTATTATATATAATTATTTGGTACTCCAGCGAACCTTTGGAAGTAGCTGAGAAACCATGATAATGATGAGTGACTAGGTCTGAATGAATTAGCTCAGAGGGGAGTTTTTGATGAAAGATAGTATTGAATGCTTTGGACAGATCTATGAAGAGGTAAGAGACTAGCTTGTGTTTATTTCTATTTTGGTTGATTGTATTGGTACAGCAAAGAAGGGAGGTTGCAGTACTGTAGTTGGGATGAAAACTGTGTTGTGTATTTGTTAAAAGGTTGTTGTTGTGGTGGGGTAATTTATGAGTTGGGTATTGATGCAATTTTTCTAATGTTTTGGATTGGGGATAAAATTGCTGTAAGTCTATAGTTTAAGATTTTGTCTGACTTTCCACTTTTGTGTATGGGAATGATGTAGGAACTTTTCCCTGTTGTAGGAATGTGATTTTCTGTAACTGAGAGGTTAATCAGTACAGAAATAATGTAGGAAATAGAATCTGCCCCTAGCTTTAGGCATTTGGCACGTAATTTATCAGCTGCTAAGCCAAGTTTAGTGAGCAGTTTTCATATTGTAGAAGCTTGGACAGATTGTAAAGGAAAACTGTCAGTGTTGTTACCTGGAGGAGCTGGAGTAGTGAGGGGGAGTTTATGCTTTAGTTAGTGATATAATAGAATTATTGAAATAGGAGTTGAATTGCACTGATATACTGTCTTTGTTATTAGTGTTTTTGGAGCTGGAGTGGAGGATAGGCCTGGTTGAAGAAAGTCTTTTTTAGGGAGAATCAGAATATTTTAAGATTATTTTGGTGTTTTTCCTGCATATTAGTGTAGTGGGTGGAGTTTTTTTTTTTTTGAGAGAGAGAGAGAGATTTCTAAGCTTTCTAAAGTTTAGTGGGGTTTCTTGGGTTTTATTTGTATACTATTCCATACTTTGTCTCTGTTTTAGTAACAGCATGGTATATGGTATATTTGCTAGCCAGGGAGCTGGTGTACATTTTGCCCTTTTAGTTCTAATTGGTGCTATTTCATTTAGGATGTTTAGGAAGGTGTTATTAAAGCAGGTTATATCATCTAGGTGTAGTGTCTTTATTGAATTCCAGTTGCAGGAATGGAGGGAGGAGATAAAGGTTTGTTTGTTAAAGTTTCTGAAGCTGTGTACTTGATCATATGTCATTATTCTATTTGGATAGAGGTATTGCCTCAGCAGGAAGGTTGGAAGATGGTCATTAATGCTGTGTGGGCCATCCAGACTTATTTTGAGGATTTTTTGGTTAATCCATATTAGACTGGATCCTCACTAATAAGGCCAACACTGCCCACCAATGTGGTACTCTACCCAATCCCCTTCAGTGACCATAACCCAACCTATATCCTTTGACATAAATTTACATATAACAATCCACCCTCCCTACTACAAACTCATTCCCACAAGAACTTACCCACAGACATATTCACAGAAACCTTGCAATCCTATAACTGGGCTCCCATCAAAACATTCCCACTAGACAATGCAGCAGAATACTTTAACTCCACATTCCTAAGGATCCTAAATCAACTAGCCCCAATCAAATCAATCAGATTGCATAGCAATTCTACCCCCTGGTTACAAAAAAAATACAAGGACCTTACTAAAAGAAAGAGACAGAGCTTGGAAATCCTGGCAACAACATAAAACACCCACAGATAGACAAGCCTTCTTAGAACTTAAAAACAGGGCAAAAAAAAAACAGATTAAAATAGACAAACGTAATCACTATATATCCCTACAAGAAAAATATAGTAACAACCCACAAAAATTCTGGGTTACAGTGAATAACATCCTGCAACCTGGAAAAACCAGAACACCACCACCAAATATACAAGGCAGTAACCTTGACATAGCCTCCAGCTTTAACAATTCACCTCCTCCATACTAAAACTCTTAAAAAACTCAAACCACACTACCCCCCCACCAACCCTCAAAGCCCATTCAAACAACACCCCAATCACCCCCCTTCTCACTCAAACCAGTATCTATATAAATCATCCAAAAACTCCTAGCAAAACTCAAACCAACTACACTTGCTGTTGACAACCTCCCAGCCAAATACCTCCAACTTGCATCTAGGGCCATCGCTTACCCAATCTCAATACTTATAAATAGGTCCATTAATGAACATTACTTTTCATCCTTATGGAAAATCTCATACATCATCTCCTTCACAAAGGCGGCTCCTTCACAGATATCTCCAACTACTGCCCAATCGCAATTCTTTCACCCCTTTCAAAAATTCTAGAAAGATGCATCCATTGCCAACTCTTCTCCCATCTACTCTCCAACAACCTGCTCTCTAAAACCCAGCATGGATTCTGACCACACCACAGTACCATCATTGCTCTAATTAACTTCACCAACACCATAAACTCATACAAAAATCAAGGTAAACTTGTCTCTGCCAACTTCCTAGACCTATCCAAAGCATTTGACACAGTTTCCCTCTATAAACTCCTATCCTCCCTCTCCGAACTCAACCTTGACAACCCTACCTTACAATGGTTCAGTACCTACCTTGATAACCATTATCAATCTGTCAAATGGCTGAACTCCCTATCCCCCAACTCTCAGTCAATTGTGGCATACCCCAAAGCTCAATACTGGGCCCCCATCTCTTCAACATTTTTACAAACCAACTCCACTTAGCAACCACAAAGGCTGAAATAGTCTAATATGGAAATGACACTACCCTAATCTGCTCTGCACCCAATATCCAACTCCTGCAAATCCAAGCCCAAGAGTACTTCACAGAAATAGAAAACTGGCTAAACAATTCTCAGCTCATATTGCACCCCAAAAAAACTCAACTAGTACTATTCCACCCAATAAAGGCTAACAACCCCACCTTCTCCATTCTATCTGCCAATAACACTGTCATAACACCAGTCTCTGAGGCCAAACTACTAGGTCGTACAATTGACCAAAACCTTAAATACAGTAAACACATATCCCTAACAATCTCCAAAGTCCACAAAAAGCTAGGATGCCTCTATCGTAGCAAAACATTCTTAACCTCGGAATCCAAAGCTGTCATAACCAGAACTCATCTCTTATCAACACTACTGTATGCAACCCCAGTGCTAACTAATCTAAATAAAACCGACCTGAACAGATTTTCAACATGTTACAACAAAATAGCCAGGTTTGCAGCCAATGCAAATTCTCGCTCTCGCCACTGTCAATCCTTACAGAAACTACACTGGCTAGAATTCCAAAACCTACTTCATTACCACCAGCTCAACTTAGCCCAAAAAATACTATACCACCCAGATAAAACCCCCTGCTCATGATTAGCAGTGGAGTTTTATGGTGCTGAGTTGCCAGCCCGGCACCCAACCTTTCACAGAAGGCACACACACTCATGCCTAGGGCCAATTTAGAGTGTCCAATCCACCTACAGCATGTCTTTTGGATATGGGAGGAAACTGGAGCACCCAGAAGAAACCCGTGCAACCACAGGGAGGACATGCAGACTCTGCACAGAAGGCACCCCAGCCAAGGATCGAACTGGAGAATCTCTTGCTGTTAGGTGACAATGCTAACCTCTGCACCACCGTGGCCATCCTACATGTAAATCTCTAGTAAATCTGTAAATTACTATGAAGTTCTATTCTATTGTACTGTATGCCTGAGCAATTTTCTATTGTATTGTTTGCTTGAGCAATGCTTGTACTTATGTAAATATCTAGTATATCTGTCAATTACTATGAAATCCAACTCTATTGTATTCTATTTCAATTGCATTTATCTGTACTTTGTTTACACTTTTTGTTATCTGTTTTGCTCTCTGTAACTCTGTGGAGCTTTTCTTCCCAGGACTTCGCTGAACACAGACACTTGTTGTCCAGTTGGACTATCCTAGTAAACAAATGTTAAATAAATAAATAAATAAAATAAAATAAAATATCCAATGTAGAATAGATTGTCTGTTTTTTTTTCTCATTGTGGATTGGTTTAATTGGGAGAAACCATGTACCTTTAGAGAGTTTAAGGAGATTTCTGAGTGGTTTGTATACCAATCTATGGTGAAGTCTCCCACTATGCTGGTTTCTTTGAGAATGTTGTGGAACATCCAGTTGAGGATGTCTTCTACTATAGTTATGTTATTGCCTGGAGGAATGAAGATTCCAATTATGATGATGCATATATTATTTTCGGGTTCAGGCTCCTAGGCAGTGAGCCATTTCCCTGTGGTATATTTGGTTGGGGTCACATGGCTGAAGTGACATTCAGCTGCAGAGAAATTGGTCTGTTGTGAATTCCCTGTTGGCAAAGAGAAGCACACACTGCTATGCCCACAGCTTTAGTAACCAAGTGTGTGGGGGGCAGAAGAAATAATGAATGTTTGGCTCAGTGTACAGTACATGCTTAAGTAACTACAACATGTAGAAGTGTGTTATAGCATGCAGGAAATTTGTATGCTACTGTAGTCACATTTATTCTCCATAATGTATTTTAAGTAATGCTCCCTAGACACTGTGAAGGGGGTAGTGTTTCTCACACACCAATGATAAAGGCACTGTCTGCTGTGCACCGCATTTTTACTGCCATTGACATGCCCACTGGCCAGCCTGCTGCTGATGCCTGCAATACTGCTTGCTGTCTCATGTTGCCTTGGGGGCCATGCACATTATTTTCCCCCTGTGCATTTGGTTATTGAAGTTGTGGGCATGGCATCATGTTCTTCTCTTTGCCCACAGGGAATTTGCAACAGTTACATTTCTCTGCAGCTAAATCACCAAATGATAAAAAGTTCCAAGATGCACGAAAAATACTAGTAACCAAAAGTAATGCACCCAGTAGCCATCAAGGAAAACTCCACTTTATTTGAATCAAACACCAGCAAAATCCATTAGTTGGATGGATTTTGCTGGTGTTTGATTCAAATAAAGTGGAGTTTGCCTTGATGGCTACTAGGTTCTCTACAGCTAAATGTCACTTCAGCCATGTGTCCCCAACCAAATATACCACAGGGAAATGTCTCGCTGCCTAGGAGCCTGAACCCGTTATGACCACTACATCAGGTGAGTGCTGTGTGATACAGGCATGGAATTCATCCATCTTGTTTGATATGCCTCTGAGATTCATGTTTAGCAGGATCAGGTGTGTTCCTTTAGAGAGGAATTTTGTTAGGAGGTGGGGTTTTACTGTATCGTGGTTGAACATTTTTTTAAATATTTTTAGGTCCAAGGTTTGGATATATGTCACCGCTAAGTCTGAAATGAGTTAGTAGGTTAGGTGCAGTAGGAAGTATATCCATTTTGAAGTAAGTTTATTCTTCAACATCATTTTTGGGTTGTAGTTAATACTTTTATATATTTAAAGGAAAAGTGATGTACATAGGTAGTTAAGTAGCGCACTGCAGAGATGTAGATTGATATGACATTTGTGCTGTTGAGAGAGGGGTGAGAATTTGTGGGAGAATATGAGTTGTTAGGTAAGCACTCAATGTAAGATATCAGTTGTTTAGTCCGAGTAAGTAATAGAAGAATTAGTACAGAGGTTGAGAACATCTTAAAATGGGAGAGGCAAAAGTAAGAGTTTATTAGCGATGTTAGAACAGGGCTACTTTCTTCTTGCTTCCAATCTAGAAACAGGATTGGCATCTGTCAGGAACATTTTTCAAAGGGAAATTCTTTTTAAAACTTGCCCATGACATGTACTGTGGCTTGCACTAAGTTTGAAAACTTAATTTGAGCTTTATAGGGTGCTATCTGTAGAAATCTCCTCATCAGTCAGCCATCCATTATCTCATTTCTAAGTGGTGGGTTCAAAGAAGGTCTGGATAAATTCATATAACTCTACATTGAGTTCAGTGTGCCTTTGACAAGAGTCAAGGTTTTTAGACTGGGCTAATTCTCTCACTTTTTCTAGATGCTGAAGTCGATACCCAGGTGTCTTGTTTTCATTTGCCTCCCAGTAAGACCTCCAAGATCAGCAGAGAGATAAAAAAAAACTCCTTCTGGCTCTGAAGGTCAGAGTGTCAACAGTCATGCAGCTTTTTACCCTCATCAATTTAACATGCAAGGCTATAGCTCCAGGAAAGCTTTCATTGGATCTTTAGATAATTTGCTTAACAGCAGATAGACAAAACACAATTGTGTCATGGTAACCCAAAGGGTAAAGAATATCCTTGTCATTTGGCACAAGTTTTTAGCAGGCTATGGTAGGGTTTCCACTTGACAGGTAAATGCAACTCTTTCCAGGCTCTACCTTTGTTCACTGATGCTTATGGGGGTCTGGGTATGGGGATTGTTTGCAAGGACTACTGGTTTTCAGCATCACAATCTTGAGTCTTGCTCCAAAGAAGTCAAGAAGGACATTGTATGTTTAGAATTAATGCCAATTTGGGTGGCTACAGTGGTCTGTTTTTTTTTTTTTTCAGACAGAAAATTCTCTTTTATTCAGACAACTTAGTGGTGGTTCATTTGCAAGAAAAGAAGTATTTCAAATCTAGAAGGATCCAATCTTTACTCAGGGTGTTAGGGCATAGGTTCACAGGTCCATAAGTATATAACATCAGGGCCTTTATAAGCCTAGCCGAGCAATCCAACCCAATTATGCCCCATATATTATAGGCATTTATTAGGAGGGGGTATGTTAGTCAGGAGGTTTCTAAAGGTTATGTGTGAGGGTATGTTAGTTTGGGCATTACTATTTACCTCTGTCTATCAGAGACATGGAAAGCAGACCTGAGGTGAATTTTCGATTTCCCATCCATTTGTAAAGGTTACGGATAAAAAGGGTTAAGGATGGACTCTACTTCACATGGGTGGGGAGTCTGTTCCAGAGCATGGAGATCCTTTGAGACACATATCTGTCTATCAGCAAGTCTTATTTATGTCACAAGCAAAATTTAAATTCTTGGATCTAGTTGTTCTGATGCTGTTCATTTTGTGGATGGTCAAAAGGTCCATCAGAGATGGAGCTGAGGATTCCTTGTATGCCAGGCATAGATCACCTCTCAGTAACCTGTAGGAGACAAAATGTAGAGACTTTAAAGTGATCCATATAGTTTAATGGTCTTTCCTTTCTCTTAGTCTTTTGCCCATATTTAAAATGCTTAACATCTTTACCCTTGGTTATCACTATTGATTATACTTTACTAGGTGTTCAATATCCTATATATTTTTTTTAATATTCACTGTATGATTTCCTGATCTAACTTATTCTGTATGTCATTTCTACTAGTTGTTACTGCACTTCACGTGATAATATTATATAGTTTATTAAAAGCAAAGAAAAATACTGAGCAGGCAAATGTATGACCGCAAACGACTAGTAAAGTACAAAAAACAATATAAGAAAACGGTCATAAGACATATGGCAATAAAAACATGCAGTTTCTTTTGTGTCTATATTAGAACATCGAAGTTTCAGAACTTTGAATATTCTAATATCGACCTCTAATAAACGAAAGCTGAAAATAGCGAAGTTACAGAAAAACAAATTTGTTCCTAGGGAAAGAATTTGGTTATCTGTTCCTGTCGCTTTGCTATTTTCAGCACTGTGGTGGAAAGTTATGGGTCGGGTTCAGGTAAATGTGCAATTGTGTGAACATGAGGGTTAGGGTGGGTTAGGTGAGTTAGGGTTAGGGCACGGGTCAGGTAAGTGTGCAAATGTGTGGACGTGAGGGTTAGGGAGGGGTAGGTGAGTTAGGGTTAGGGCGCGGGTGAGGTGTGTGTACGAAAGTGACGTACCTTAGGGTTAGGGTTTGGGTTAAGGTAAGTGGGTAGATAGTGGTGTATGTACAGTTTAGTGTAGGGTTAGATGTAAGATTTTAGGTGTATGTGTGTGGATTGCTGTTTGTTTGGTGTGTTTGTGTTGTGTGTGTTTTGGAACAGTGAATTTTTTCCCTAGGGAAAAATTCACTGCTCTGATTTTTCAATGTTATCAGTTTTTGGTTACTAGGGGTCGATATTAGAACATTCGAAGTTCTGAAACTTTGATGTTCTAATATAGACCCAGTTTATTTCTCAAGTATAGGTTAGCGCTTTCATCACCATCCCGGTGGTTTCCTCAGACCATAATGATAACAATAAAGTATTTGAATTAAATATATTTCAAATTACTCACATTTTCTGCCTCCCATTAAGCAAATCAGTTACACCTGTTACATTCAAGTTATGTCCCCACTTCCTAGTACCTAAACCACATGGTGGTCAAAGGCCAAATTACTCTTTACATATATTCCCAGATCCCTGACTACTGAGTCAAATCTTAGCAGTCTCTTATCGATGGAGTAATTAGCTTGGATGGCAGTTTACCCAAAAGGCACTATAATGCATTTCGTGGCACTTAGTTTTAGTCCGTGACTTTGACAACAGTCATTTGTCTGTGTTAAATCCTCTTGTAAGATGTTTGTGTCATGGGTGGAATCTATGATAGCTCCCAATTTCAGTCATCTGTTCAACTAGGCCAGCCGAAGGCTTCTGATGTTAGTCTATACCTCTGAGAAGAAGAAGACAAATAGGAGTGGTCCCAGCACAGATCCCTGAGGTAGCCCACTGGTGACTGGTCTGTTAGTAGAGGAGGTACCACCATTCCTGACATTATGGGTCCTGTCTGTGAGCCAGATGGCAATCAAGTGAGTTATGTAGGGGCTTATGTCCAATTCAGTGAGTTGTCCACTATCGTTGAGTGGGGTTTTGTATCAAATGCCTTGGCTAAGTCTAAGTCTAAGTGGGCAGTATGCACCATTTTCTCCTCATCCATTTCCTTGGTGACCTTCTGAAAGAAGTCCACCAGGTTTAGTAGGCATGACCTTCCCTGGACAAAGCCAAGCTGAGTTGGGTCCAGTGTCTGAAGGGTGTCTATGTCTTTGTTGATTATCTCCATAATAATTTGTTCCATGACTTTGCAATATTAGACTAGTCAAACTAATAGGTCTGTAGTTTCCAGGGTTGGTTGATGGTCCACCCTTGTCAAGTGGGATAACTGTTGCATTCCTTCATTTTAATAGTACAAAGCCTGTTGTGAGGTATAGATCAAAAGTGACTCAAGTTGTCCTGACAGGTCATATTTCAAGCTGTTTAGGAGGCATTCTTTATATTGTTGGGGCCCATTGAGGCTGTGTTTTTGGCCTTAGCATGCACCACTAGGACTACTCCCTGTTAATAGTTGGGGGGTTATGCAAGTAGGTATTTCGTGGGAGAAGGCAGGGGGAAGTGGGGGGAAGTTTGAGCTGTATTTGTCAACCAGCAGATTTGCTGTGTCATTCTGCTCAGTGATGTTGACACCACTGACCAGATTAGCACACTAGTGTGTGCTCCCTTTGACGTTTGGGACAAAGCTGTAGAAGACCTTGTGATTGTTTTAGACTGTAAGGATATCTTGACCTTGCAACTGGCCTTATTGGACTTAATTAGTACTGTTAGTTTCCTATTTAGTTTAATTAGTGAGATGATATCATTATGGAAATTGCTCTTCTTGATTTTAGCCGTGACTTTTTTATTTTGTCATATACTTTATTAAGGTTAGGATTCCACCTGTGCAGTTTATTTTTATACAATTTATTTGGGCTTACTTCTAGTATGTACAACAACCTCTTAACAGCCATTTACATGGTTGTACAGCATATCTCTAAACAATTCTGCATAGGTTTGTGTGAATTTGGACTTAGGAACAGCACTGAAATTTGAAATACTATTGCTTAATAGGATGTAGTTTGTTTTAGACTTGTTTCTATCTGTTACAGGATTTGCTAGGGTTACCAAGCAGATTTTTATTTCAAAGGAGACAGCTTTTTAGTATAACCTGCCAGTGAGGACATGACACTGGGGGTATGCAGCACTCTCCCATATAGGTGAGTGCCAGGTCCAGTACGTTTGAACCTCTGGTGGGTGTACGCACTATCTGGTCAAGGGTATTTATGTCAATAAAGTCCTGGAATTGTTGTGCCTGTGGGTATGAAATAGTGTATATTTTCCACTCTATAGAACGAGTAGTAAAAGTCTCCCATGAAAAATGTATTTGGTTTAATGGTGAGTGTCTCCAGTAGGTCTAGGTATGAGCAGTGGGATTCTAGAGGAATAAAGGGTGACCTATAGCTTGCTAAGATAATGTTATGGGATTTTGTTTATGGTAATTTACACATAGATAAATTCCAGGGCATTGTAATGTTTAACCAACATAGAGTTATGCTTGCTGCTAATATAGCTTGAGACTCCTTCACCTTTTATCCCTGTCTGGTCAGCTGATAGTCTAAATGTGTGGAATGTGCTGAAGCTTTGCATGGCCAGGGTACTTTAATGTAATTTTCAACCATGTCTAAATAATGGCACAGATGTATATAATCACCAGAGTGAGGAGAGCTTGTAGGGTGTAGAGTTTATTCTCTAGACTCCTAGCACTGAGGAGTAACACCTTTAGGCTCTTTGGGTTTTATTTGCTATGTTGGTAGGCTTGTCAATATATAGGGGAGACAGGTGCTGACCATGCTTTGCAAAGCAATGTGATTTGCTAACCAAGTCCTCCCATGCTAATGAATATTGAATCCCCCTTGAAAAAGACGCTAGAAACTAAGTCAATTAATGAAGTAAATTATCTTTTGTTCATACTATAGCACCATCTTGGTGAAGGCAGAATGCTATTCAATGCAAAGCACATACCTGTCTGAGGCACATATTTAGGGAAATCAACAGTGCCTCTCTCCATATAGTCCAGGTAACTATGTCTCAGGTCATTAAAACCCACATGGACTATAATAGAATTATACTGGTACCTGCGGTGTAGTGACCAGAGTGTATGTGTAACTTGGCAGATCCTGGCTGCAGATAAACAACTAACCATCATCTTCTCCTTGGTCAGTCTGATGTGTGGTGCATCTGTGTATCATACAATGCAGGTGTCTCTGACGAGTCTGGGTAATGTGTTACCTTGCCTTATGAGCTTTGCTCTTGGGGCTCAACTGGGTGTAGGTGTATGTGCGGCATTTGATGTTGCTTATGTTGAGTGCTTCAGAGATTACTGATGATGGACATTGGCAATTATAGGCTTAGCAGGACATTCAGGTTTAGGAATGTGTGTGTGGTGGACACTATGTGTAGTGGATGTTGTCAAGAACACATGTATACATCCACCACATTATGTGTGATGGATATACAGTGTATGTTCTTGACAATCTTATTTGTATGTGAAATCTTTGCCTCTAGTGAAACTGTGTATGTGCATCTTTTGAAAACTGTTTTTGTTTGTTTCTTTAAGGATTAAATGGTTGTCTGTGAACAAGAGACAATTGGTACATTGTCTCAGAATGCTCATGTCTACCAATCTGGTTATGGAGACATTTGAAAAATTGCATATCCATCTTGTTCACAGCTGCATTTGTGTGGACTACTGTAGGTGATGGACTGGGTTATACAGAGGTCTCTTTTGGTTGTCTGTGGAGTTTGCACAGTTTCTGCATCAGTCTGTTATTTTCAGACAACCATGCTCCTGGGAAACTCAGTAAGCTAGCTGATACTCTTTCTTGTTCACAGGTCCATCTGTTTTGTATTATTTGCAGAGACTCAGGTTGCACCAACGACCATTTCTGCATACTTTTAGCTGATTAGAGAAGAATGATGTCATGTTTATCAGCCATTCCTGGGGCTACATTACTAAAAAAACTTATGGGATAGTACTTTTTTGAACTTTTTCTATCAGCCTTCAATTGGGACAAGGTCATTGGTGAGGCATCTGACAGCCGAAGACCCATTGGTAAAGATCTTTTGAAGGTCTTTATCAAAAGAGTTCTACTATTATTCAGGAACCCTTTCTCCATTTTGGTTCAGGCACCTTTATTTATTTATTTTTTGCTCAGTCTACTAGGGTGTTTTCAGGGTTAGCGAGATCTTATATCCTCTTCTGTGGGATGACCTATTTTATATGGGTAATTCAGTCAAGATCTGTACTTACAGATTCAAGATGGATAAGACATGTAAAGGTCAGGAGGTGATCCTTGTTAGCTCCTCTATCAGAGACTTTTGTCTTCTTTTTCATTAAATTCCCATTCATACCTCTTGCACAGCTCCATCTTTTGGGCAACTAGCTTTCTGTCTCCCTAAGGGGTGGGTTATTATGCCCCAGACTTAGATGAAATGTTAACTCAAATTTTATCTAGTCAATGGTTCCCTTCCAAACATTTCTCCTCCCATTCCTTTCATGGTCAGCCTCCAATTTGGCTAGAGAAGGGAAGTCCATCCAAGTCATTAAAAGAGTTGAGCATTGGCCATCATTATCTTTTTTCAGCTATGTGCAGTAGTTCTTAGGTGATTCCTTCAGTATCTTAAATTTAACAAAAACATATCAACAACCATCTCTAAAATCCATAAAAAATTTAGGATCCCTCTACAGATGCAAAGGGTATCTAACCTCATAATCTCATATTGCCATAGCCAGAACTCACTTCATATCTACACTTCTATACATTTCCCCCACACTAACAAATCTAAATTAAACCGACTTGAATAAATTTTCCACCTGCTATAACAAAATTACTGGATTTGCCGCCAATGCCAAATCACCATTGTCATACCCAACAGACCCTACATTGGCTAGAATTCCCCAACCTACTGGAGTATCATCAACTCAACTTAGCCCACCAAATACTGTACTATCCCAAAAAAACCCTGTCCTGTTCAACCTGCTTAACTTCTAAAATTCTAATAGACAACGATGCTTCAGCAACAAAGACTTAATTGAAGCCATCTCATCAAAAACAACTCTGGGGAATCTCTCTTTGCCCATGACATTGCTAAAACCTGGAACAATCTCCCTCCTGACCTTAGGCTTCTAAAATGTACATCCTTACATCTTCTTTCAAGAGTCTCCTGAAATCATATCTCTACCCCAACCATTTCTGCAACTACAACAATCCTTCATAAGCCACATATAACTATAAGGATATCTATGAACAACACAAGTGCATGCTCTGTCATGCTTGCTATATAAATGTATTATACTCTGTTCATGCTATGTAACACCTGTCTGACTGCTTCTAAGCTGCTCACTGTAAATATTGTAAATATTGTGCAAAATGTTATCTGTTCATCCATCCCAGAAATGGGCAAGGCTGCAAACTGATATTTTTGTTGACTTACACACTGTATATTTTGTACAGAAATGTCACCTTTCATCCAACACGGGAATAGACAATTCTGCTGATATACTTTTCTATTGTAACATCCACCTGTATATTTTTATCTATGCACTGTCATATTTTTTCTAATCTCTATTGCATTATGTAACTTTGTAACTTCAGGTTAATGTAATTTGCATGTTTTTTCTCTTACATTTTTTATTGAGCTTTTCTCCCCAGGACTCCGCTGAAAGCGGACACTTGCTGTCCAGTCTGACTATCCTGGATAACAAATGTTAAATGAATAAATAAAATAATAAATACATCTTCTTTTATTTCACAGTTTTGAGGAGGCTTATTAGTCTGTGGCATTCCTTTGTTCTTCAAGCTTTTTTTGGATTGAGGATATGTCCTGATTATGCTTATTGACTCTGAGTCTCTCCCATTTGAAGCTGTTTGGAAGATATTCCTGAATTATCAGTGGAAGATATTCCTAGGGCTCTGGCTACTATCCAGTGGGATCTGGACCAGTTTAATCTGCTAATTATCCATGTGGGAGGTAATGAGCTCAGTGTCATGCTTACTAAGCGTTCTGAAGAAACCCAAGGCAATGTTTCCAGTAGTATACATTGAACGGTTTGCTATTATTGCAAGGATGTTCTGGAGGCAGGCTTGTTCTTAGTCAGGTCTTAAATGTACTCAGAGGATTTTGGGATCCATTGATGGATGCTTGCCAGGTGAGTTTTACAGTCATGGAAAACTAAGAGTTTATGGACATGGACCCTTTTTGGTTTGCTTCGGACAGGGCACACCTCTTCTAACTCCGGCTAGATCCTTTGAATGTTAATTTGCCCTTAACATTCAAAATGGTTTTGCCTCTTGTCTAGTTATTGAACAACATTTTCTTTAAATTTGGTTATCCTCAGATTTAGTATAGATTAATTTCTTTATCATTCCATTAATAAGCACGTTAGTTTTTTTTCTTTTATATATATTTGGGGTTACATGATAATGGCACAGGAACATTTAGGCAGTTTTCTTCCTCATTATTAACTTTAGCTTGGCAATCAATTGATATTTTCTGGTTATATTCCATTTGTATTATTAAGATGAATACTTACAAGGGAGGGAACCAGTACTAGGTGTTCCAAATGAGCCAGAAAAGGGGGGAATGGGATATGCATCCTGGTCGGCAGGTGACTGCTGGTCCTCCCCCTTTAATTATATTCTTCTTTCCTGCATCATTTGATCTACTGGCAAAGCCTTTTGTGAGTGGTGCTCTACTAGGCTCAGCTTGATCAAGAGGCATTGACAGATTACATTCTGGTTGGACAAGACAGTTGAGAAGGTGGTCTGGCACATCACCTAGAAACTAGCCATCATGTTTTGGTGGCATTACTCATACTGCATACTGAATATGAAGCTTGAACTTTGGTTTTGAATTGATGCAAGTACAATATCTTTGGCCATTAATGGCTATCCTGTTTTGGTGTCATTACTGGGGGAGTGGGATCATAGACAACAAAGGTTTTCACTGCCAAGACACTTTGCTCTGAGTCGGCAACATACAAGGGAGTGTAGCTCATGACAAAAATGTATATATCCCTGCCATCAGAGAGCTGGAGTTCCCCTTTTCAAGCAAAAACCTCCCTCTCCCCTGGTCTTTAATTTCAACACCTTCTTTTTTTGGGGTCATTTGATCTAGGGGGCAAGTGCTCCACTTGGTTCACATTTGCTGTAAGGCTTTGACAGATTGCATTCTGGTCTAACATGCCACCTGGCAACTAGTCTTTGTGTTTTTGGTGGAATTACTTAATGTATATAGTGAATCTGAAGTTTGAGCTTTGGCTTTGAATTGATGGAAGTATAGTGTTGGGGATTGATGAAACTGGTCGGAATGGCTATCCTGTTTCGGTGTCATTTTTGCGGGAGTGAGCTCATAGATAAACACATTTCAAGATATGCTTTGCAATCTTGGAGAAAGCAATGCATGAGCTTATATATATATATATATATATATATATATATATATATATATATATATATATATGGGTCTACTATACATGTTCGAAATTTCAGAAAGCCAAAACCCGTATGGCCGTGACCATATGTTCGACTCCTGAAATTTCGAACATGAAAAAAAAAATTAAACACAAAACACTCTTTTTACTTTTTAACTGCTAGCAGGGGGGCTATGTCCACCTGCACCCCCCCCCCCGGAGATCGCACTACAGTGTGAAAATGGAAATTGTTCCATTCCACACTGTATGGAGATGCCGGTTCCGCATGGTCGACGTTTCAATGTCGATCATATGGTCTCAGCGATATGGTCTTCCACATTATGAAATGTCGACCATGTGTAGGGGACCCATATAGATATATATATATATATATATATATATATATATATATATATATATATAAAACAGAGAGATATCAACATATATCTGTATATATCTTTATAGGCATATATATGTGTCTGTGTACATATATCTGTCTATCTATCTATCTATATCTATATATATATATATATATATATATATATATATATATATAAATATATATATATTTATATATATTTTATATATATATATATATATATATATATATATATATATATATATATATATATATATATATATATATATATATATATATATATATATATATATATATATACATATATTGAGAGAGCGATAGAGAAAGCTAAAGAAAACTAAAAAGAAATGTTGTCTTCTGCTGGTCTGACTTTCTTACACAAAATCCATGTTGGCTTGTGATTTGTATTCTCTTGTTACTGCTAACTTATACAGCTTAACAATTCTTTCTTTCTGAATTGACTACATGTCATTTAAACAACAGATCATTGCCTAGTGAAACTGAAGGACAATAATAAATGATGTAACCAGTTAATCTGACATTATTCTGAAAGTGAACATTTAGACAAGTGACTGCTATACCAGGAGTGAGGTACAAGACTGGCTGTTTTATTTTTACTAAAGTTTCATAATGGAAACTCACTTCAGCTAATTGGTCCAGCAAGGGACAGTCCCATCTGCTGTCGCAATACGTAGCAATGTAGTTCCCTTCTTGAGCTTTTACTTTCTTTACACGTGCCCTTGGTTTACTTCATGGCAAGCTAGACATCATATTTTTTTGCTTTCAGTCATGCTCTTACGGTATTCAAAATTATTCTGCTAATCATTAGATAATGTGCTAACTCTCAATACTATCTAGTGATAACCTTTCTGGAAACATTATAAGACATTATATATAATCAATAATTGGTTAAGTGGTATTAACTTGATAAAAATGTCATAGTTCCTTCACTTTGTTTCTCACAGTCAGCAGTTTAGTTTTGCTGTATTTCATGGTTGCTGTTTGGTTTAAACATTTTTAGACAGATATTTTCAGTTCCCCTACACATGCTTGAGGTGAAATTGTTCAAGTGTCAGTAGACTGAAGAAGAAAATCATGAGCAGAATAACACCAGATCCTTTTTCCCGTACAAAATCATTGCTGGTGCAATTTCTAATTGTGGACTGGCAATGATTCATTTCTTTAGGGAGACTTCTCCTTTCTTCAAGTTGGTGTGACCATGGAGTTGGTATACATAAGTTCAGAGCTTATGGTGGGAGGGTGGAGAAATGCAGAAGAGCTTATCATCCTGCAAAAAAAGGAGTTTTCACCCTTTTGGATTTTAGGCATTTTTTTTCCATCCTTTTGGAATCTTGACATTCAGAAAGTCATTAGTTCATACTAGCTTTACATTTAATGTTTTATAAACAGTCATTTGCAATGTACTTTCAGTGAGAGGTTTTTCTTCTTTCTTTTCCTCTTGATTGTAGTTTAGGTATCAAGTTTTCTACTCACTGCTGCTCAGGGTCATGGTGTCAGCACTACAGGAAATTCAACATTATTTTGCAAGCTATTGCACTGCACGCATTTGGGGCTATATTTTTCTTATCTTTGGCTTCTAGTTCTTTGTGAGAACTTCATCACATGGAGAAATCAATGTGAGTATCAAACTCATCACCCTGTACAAGAAAAAGTATATCCTAGGCAATCATGTAATTAAAGTATTTTTCCAGCTTTAATTTTTCCAAATCTTTTTGGTTTGCGTTACCACATTACTCTCATTCCTGCCTGTGAATCCTTATATTTTATTACTTTGTATCTCTGTGTACATTAAGCACTGCAATCGCTAGGCACGGCAGTTTAGTGATCAATACTACTTTTGTCTTTTCTTCATAGACTGTTTTATCTGACTTATTTTTTGAACTACTGGTATTACGTGATCCTTGTGATGTACATTTCATGCAACCAGTTTTATACATACCTAATGTCACTTTCGTGTTAGGACATGAATAAACAAATCTTCGTAGGCTCTGTTCAAGCAGCTTTATTACATACAAACACATTACTATTGTTGACTATATTTATTTATTGATTTATTTATGTATCTATTTCCAGTTTGATAACCGGGGAAGTCCACTGGGCTCGAGGGCCCATTTTCAGCGGTGGCCCGGGGAAAAAAGCTCCGATCATAAACATATTATACTCTTTAAGCTACATATTACAATGAAATTGCACCCTTAAACAATTTACAAATAGGAAAAATACTAATTTTTATACAGATTGTATAAATAGTACAGAAAACAAAATATATAGTTTCATTTTAAGTTTCAGATGAATGATACATTTTATGTAAATAGTGAAAGTTATAGTTGCAAGAAAAGGCATGTAGTCAGAGGAAAGTGAAGATATAAGATAATTTACATAGATTTTACAGTGGAGTGAAGACGAAGAAAGTAGAAGGTGGGGGATAAAGAGAGTTAGAAGAAAGAGGGGCAGGAGGGAGGTAATTACAAGGGGAAGTGAAAGGATTTAGGTAGGAAGTATACAATTACATTTCCAGTTTAGTGAGAGGTGATTAGGGAGTAGAGATTTAATTTTTTCTGGATTTGTAGTGGATCTTAGCAGGGGAGGGAGCAGGTTCCATTTCCTTGCTATAGTATAAGAAAATAGAAGGTGGCCAGGGGGATGTTTAGGTTTTTGCACTGTGAGAAGATTTTGGTGGGCTGATCTTACCGGTCTGAGAGGAGTGTAGAAAGGCAAGATGTTAGAAAGTGCAGGGCAAGCAGAGGTTTAAAAATGAGTTTGTGTGCTGTAGTAAGTTGGAGGTAGTCAAGATGATTAATAAGTTCAAGCCATTGAAGAGAATGAAGGGAGATGCAATGGTGAAACGAATGCTTTGAGTTAGTAGCAAATTTAGCAATTTTGTTGTAGCAACTTTCTAGTTTTGAGGAGATAGAAGATGAGAGGTTGGTTAGAAGGGGAGCACCATACAATAGAGA
Source organism: Protopterus annectens (assembly GCF_019279795.1). Lineage (NCBI taxonomy): Eukaryota > Metazoa > Chordata > Ceratodontiformes > Protopteridae > Protopterus > Protopterus annectens. Next base: position 351,905,245 of record NC_056736.1, on the reverse strand, counting down.
AGGTAGAAGGAAGTTGGAGGCAAGGGTTTGTCTAGTGGCTAAAGAAAGAAAGGGGGCATTTCTATAAAGCATGCCGAGCTTCTGATGTGTTTTTTTTTATGTTTAGTTAAATATGATTATTAAATTTCAGATGTTCATCAAAGGTAACACCCAGAAGTTTGGCACTAGAAACAACTTCTATTGAGGAGTGAGAGAGGCTGGTGATCTTGAAAGAGAGCTTATCGAGTGGGAGAGCTTTAGAGGGGGAGAAAATAATGATATGGGATTTGTTGGCATTTAGGGAGAGATGGTTTTGAAGCATCCAATTCTCAGTGGTTGTGAAGGCTAATTGTGTTTTGGCCTGGTGTTTGGGAAGAATAGGGGCTGAGCAGACTTAGAGTAGAGTCATCTGCATATTGCACTATTTGAGAGTGAGGAACTGCAGAGTGAAAGTCATTGATAAATATATTGAAGAGCATAGGACCGAGAATAGAAAGGTAGGAAGGAAGGTAGAGGTACCTGTTTGCCATTTAACAGCTTGGGATCTATCAGAGATAGCTTTTGAACCAAGAAAGGGAATCTAGGGAGAGATTGAGGTTTGAAAGATGGTTAAGAAGGAGTGAGTGGGATACAGTGTCAAATGCTTTAGAAAGGTCGAGAAGGACAGTGGAGACAAGATTTCCAGAGTCACGGGCATGGTTAACAATGTCTAAGAAAGAGAGGAGAGCCGTAATGGTACTGTGGCCAGGACAGAATCCGTGTTGAGTAGGGGTGAGGAATTGGTTATTGAGGAGATGGAGCATGAGTTGCAGGTGGATATATTTTTCCAGGATTTTTGAAATTGGGGAAAGAATGGCTATTGGGCAGAAGTTAGAAATGCTATTATTTTTGTCTCCTTTGTGAAGGGGCAGGATATATGCAGCTCTCCATAGTTTGGGAACATAAGATTCCTGGATGGATCTGTTGATGAGAATGCTAATAGGTATGGCGATACCATCGGCAGCAAGCTTAAGAAAGAGTAGAGGGATCTTGTCTGGGGCACTGGAGCATGGTTTGAGTTTAGTGAGGAGTTTTTTGACACAGGTGGTTGACACTGGTTTTAGGTGAAAAGAGAGAGGGGGGTTGGGGGAGCTGGAGTGGGAAGTGGAGGAGGAAGTGGGTTTAGGGGTAACAGAGGGGATGGATTTGGTGAAGGTTTTAGTAAGTTCAGTTATAGAGTTGGTAAAGAAGGAGTTAAAAAGGGTTGCAATTTCAGTGTCAGACTTATTGCTGTTGGGACAGGGGCTGGGTTTATAACCAGGGAATAAAAGGGAGTTGATGGAATTCCAGACTTTTTGGGGATTGTTTGAGAGGGTAGACTGTAGTTTGGTATAGTAAGTTATTTTTATCTTTAGTAACAAGTTTTTTGGTTAGGTTGCGGAGTTGCTTGAATTGGAGTAGTGTAGCAGGGTGTTTGGTTTTGTTAAAGAGTTTCCAAGTTTTGTCCCTTTGTAGCATAAGAGTTTTTGTGTCCTTAGTTAGCCAAGGGGCAGAGTTACTTTTTATACGTTTTGTTCTAGGTGGGGCTTGGGAGTTTAGGATTTTCAGGAAGGTATTACTGAAGACATCTAAGGCTTCATCTACAGGAATAGTTTTTAAGATATCACAATTTGTTAGGTTAAGGGTTTCAGAGAATATAGAGGGGTTGAAATTGGAGAGGTTACGAGTGTGGACATATTGGTGCTGGTGAGGGAGGTGTTGGGTAGCTCGGTGAGTAAAGCCTGGAAGATGATCACTTATAGAGTGAGGAGTATACCACAGTCAGAGATCTTGTTTGGATGGCTGATTAAGATCCAGTCCAGGATGGACTATGGGGGATGATTTTTGTTAGTTCTGGTAATGTCTTTTATGAGTTGAGTAAAATTGTAAAGATTGATAGAAAGGGTAGAAGAATTGTTGTCAATTTTATTCCAGTCGATGTTGACATCTTCCAGTATGTAAGTCTCTAATTTGATATTGTTTGAAGCCCATAGGAGAATATTCTCTAGGCTGGAAGTGTTGTCTCCAGGGGGAATATAGATAGCTATAATACAGATACTTTTAAAGTTGTTCATTTTGAGGATTCCTATGACTAGTTCAGCATTATTAAACTGAGGGATGGGATTTTGGTAAGGGCAGAGATTTAGCAGGCAGTTGTAGATTAACGCTATACCACCTCCATTTTCATTTTGGCAGTCGAATCGAAGAGCTTGGAAGCCTGGAGGGATAATTTCAGAGTTAGTAATGTGTGGTTGTAGCCATGTTTCTGTAACTGCTACTATGTCAGGTACAGTGTGATTTAGCCATGCATGGAAGTTTGTTATTTTGTTATTTATACTCTGGGTATTAATGGTAATGAACTTATGTTATTTATGGTTGTTTCTAGTAGAGGAGGATGTAGAAGAAAGAGTGTTACTGGATATGGGCCCAGGGTTAGGGTGGATGTCCCCTGATAGAGCAAGCCATGAAAAGGGAGAGATGAGAACAACCTTTGGATTGTAACTTGTGGTAGGATGGAGATACAGTTTTGATTTGATGGAGAGAGGTTTTAAAGTAATTGTTTGGAGTTTTAATTTGAAGTAATGAAATGGATTAGGTTGAAGTAGAGAGGGGGATATTTAATAAAAGTGGAAAGGAAGAGAGTGGGGAAGGGATATAGTGGAGGAGGTGGGGGAGGAGAAAGAGATGAAAATTTTGGAAGAGGAGTAAGAGGTTGAAATAAAGAGAGCTTTTAGGAAGAGAATACATGTAATGCAGGTGATTTGAGTTGAACAGGACATGGTTGAATAAAAATAGAAAAGATTTTGTGAGAGGAGGCAGAGAGGAGAAGGTAGAATATGAGGCAGTATGGAAGAGGAGTATATGTGAGAGTGTAGTTAGGTGAGGGATAAAGGGGAGGGGTAATACATTAAATTGCAGCTGGGAGGGGGAGGCTTAAGTAATTAATATGTTGCAGGGAGGGGGAGGGGCAAGGAATCGGGATAGATTGGGGAGAAATGGGGAGGAGATTCAGGTTTCTATAAAGTTAGTTGCAGTGGGGGTGGGTGAGATTTGGGGGTAGGGTAGGGGAGCGGAGTGAGCCCTTAGGGTGAACGGAGCGAGTAGAGCCACTGAAGGAGAGAGCCCAAAGAAAAATTATCAGTGGAGGGCTGACTAGGAAAGGTAAGTTTGTGGATAGGTGAAGGTAAGGGCCTAAGAAGTAGGGATAGTGGACAGGGAAAAAAAAGAAAATTAGGAGAATTAGAGAACAGGTAGATGGAAAGAAAGAGAAGTAGGGGCTGCAGTTCAAGTAAGTATATAGAAACTGTAAGTCTAAGGGAACTGTTTTGAGTCAATAGAGTAAGACAGGGAGATAGGTGCCACCTAGTTGGCAGTGTTAGATATTAAAGAGTAGCTTCTTATGGAGGACAGCAGGGCTTGGGAAGTACAATGTGGAATAGGAGTAATGTTAAGAACAGAGGAGAGGGCAAGCAATAAGTTGAGGAAGGGCTTATGCTGCTGGTCGACCTAGCTAGTGAGTATACATAAAAGTGAAAAATTATAATTATAGTATCTAAACAGGTCTAGATTTGGAACTGTCAGTTGTATTAGGAACACATACTTTCTTCTGTTTTATATTTCTTCTTAGAAGGACTGTTGCATAGGAAGGTTCAGGTTCAAATTCCTCAATATAGATAATGGATACAGGCTAAGGTGGGAGAAGGACGCTGGTCAGTAGCAACAGGGCAGTTACCCACTGGAGAGCAATATGGTCAGGTTGGACAGTTTCTTTTGTTTTATATTTCTTCTTAGAGGGACTATAGACTGTAACTTAGTTATCTTATATAAAGTTAATGACTATGATCATGCATGCTAACTCCCTAGCTGCTCCTCCAAAATGGCACTAAGGTTGTGCACATGTGCGGGTTATATACATACACATACAGCCTCACATGCTTCTTAAAGATACAGGCAGACACACTTTACACTCTGATCTACATCCTCCCTCTTTGATACATCGACCATGCAATTGTCATCTGACTGTTTGGCATGCAGAAATCACAGGTAATCCATAGACATGTATTATATAATGTTAAATTTAAAGGTATGTAGAATCAAGTCCACATTGCTGCGTATTTCACACTTAGTTTAGACACTCGGCCATATTGTGTGACATAAAACTGGGAATTCGATTTAGCAAGTGGGACAGTTTCTGCAAGATAGTTAACTTGCGGAAATGTTTGAATCATTTCCCGGAACAGAATCAGACTTTTGAAGACATTCTGGTCTGGAAACAGTGTCTGACTCAATCTTAGGTTTAGAGTTTGCATCACAGATACAATGTTGTGATTGCAATGATGATAATGGTTCTGGTATAGAAAGAAGATGTTTGAGATTCCTCCTGTACTCCACTCCTTCAGAATTTACCAAGTAAGATTTTGGCTCTGCACAGATGCCTGTAATCTGCCATATTCGATCAAAACCTTTTGTTGTTTGGAGTCGTACCATCTCCCCTTCCTTCAATGGATGAAGTAATGGCTCGATCTGTCATAACTAGATTTCTGGTTATTGCATTTCTTAAACAATTGAGCCATAATGGCTTTAGTGTCTTAGGTTTAGGCTGCAAAAAACTTGAGGAAATAGGTAGTGTATTTCTAGTTTGCCTGGAAAGTAGTCTTTGAGCAGGTGAGCCAAGAATATCATCACAAGGTATGTTTCTGAGATTAAGTAAATTCAAGAATACATCGGTATTGTCATGTTTTCACATTTCAAGTAATTGTTTTGCACTCTGTACTGCATGTTCAGCTAAACCATTGGACTGAGGATATTCAGGACTACTAGTGACACGTACAAAGTCCCATTCTTTTGCAAATTTCTGAAACAACTGGCTAGTAAATTGAGTACCATTGTCAGAAAAAGGTTAGTGTGGACTACCATGAACTGAGAAATTATGTTTCAGCTTAGTCATAACAACAGTGGAGGTTAAGTTTGGTAGTAGATCAATCTCAAATACCAAAACTAACTAGCGTTGATTGTTCCACTCAAAGATGACAGTTGCTACAGTAGACCAAGGTAGTTCAGGAATTGGATTTAGCTGAAGTGGTTTTCTTTGCAACTGTGGTCTAGTACTATTGCATACCGAACAAAAGAAAGAACCCTATCAATGTCTTTTGATAATGAAGACCAAAATGCTAATTGTCTTGCTCTTCTCTTAGTGGATGTGGATCCAGGGTGACCACAATGCAAAATCTGAATATATTCTTGTTGTAAGGAAGCAGGAACAACAATTTTAGGACCTTGGAAAATAATGCCATCTTCCATCAACAAGTCATCTCTGTAAGGAAAACATGCTTGTGCCTCAGGTGATACACTAGATTGCTTTGACGGCCATCTGACATTAATATAGTGATTGAACTTCTTTAAGATTGGATCAGTCTGAGTGTGATCTCTTAACTCATCAAGTCTACTGGTGGAAAAATTATGCACTGACATCACATCAAAGTCAAAAGTTTCTCCATCAAGCTGTTCCGTTGTATTTCTAGGAGATCTGGATAAGGTATCTGCAGATAAAGCAATTTGCCTCTGGTATAGACCAATTTGAAATTGTATTTTTGCAATTTGCACATCATTCTTTGTAATCTCGCTGGAGCAGAATACATAGGCTTCTTTAGAATAGTAACTAGAGGTTGATGCTCAGTCTCAATCCGAAACTTGGAGCATGCAAATACTATAGCCAAAAGCTCTTTCTCAATTTGAGTATATTGCATCTCAATCTGGTTAGTGTTCTAGATGCATAGGCTACTGGACTGTCCTCTTGAAGTATGACTGCACCTAGTACAAACTTTGAAGCATCACAGGAAAAAATAACTGGTTTGTTCACATCGTAGTATCTTAACATAGGTGGGGTGGCGATTTTCTGTTTAAGGACTTCAAATGCATTCTGATAATGTTTCAGCCATGACCATGCAACATTTTTGCATGTAAACTTTCTTAAAGATGCTGTTAACTCACTGAAGTCTGGTATAAACTTGCCTAAATAGTTGGCCATGCCAAGAAAATGCTGTAAACTTTGTACATTGTCTGGCGCTGACATCTCTAGAATAACTGCTTGCTTGGTCGGGTGTAGTCTCAAGCCTGCACTTGTAAACAAATGACCTAAATACGTAACTTCTGGACATCTGAATTTGCACTTCAGAGGATTGAGCTTTAAGTTCACTTCACATGCTCTGTCTAGAAATTTCTTCAGATTTCTATCATGCTCATCTTCACCCTTGCCTCCAACCAACAGATCTCTAATATCATGGCACAAGGATTACCTGAAAAAAAATTTGTTCCATTGCACACTGAAAAACTTTGCTTGCAGAATTTATTCTAAATGTCATCCTTAGGAATCTGTATCTGCTAAACAGAGTGGCAAAAGCAGTTAGAAATGAAGATTTGCAATTCAGCATCACTTGCCAAAGTGAACTCTTTGCATCCAAAACAGAAAATACAGTAGCATTCTGTACTTCAGCTGCAACTTCTTCAACTGTGTGCATTGGATGATATGGTCTTTTTAATGTTTTGTTCAAATCTCTTGGGTCATTGCATATTCTGATTTCATCTGAGCCTTTCTTGTCAGTAGTTACCATGGACGACACCCATTCAGTTGGTTCTGTGACTGGACAAATCACACCTTGCTGCACCATTTTATCCAGCTGAGCTTTTACTTTATCTTGCATAGCCATCACAACTCTTCTTGCTGGTCTGACTACTGGAGTGATCTCTGGGTCAACTTCATGGAATACACAACTGGACGTTTGCCCAATTTGTCATCAAAAACATCAGCATACTCTGAGAAATTGGCACGGAGAAATTGGAACTCAGAACTGCACTCACATGATGAACTTATTTGGCAAAGGAAAGCAGATTCATTGCTAAACAATCTTTGAGACCCAATAAAGATTGCACTGGTCTTCAGACTACATAGAATAACAAGTTGTAACAGTTCTCAGCCAAATAACATGAAAGTATCACTTAACCTTCAGTGTGAATTTCTTCACCTCCATAAGCAACAAGTCTCACACTACTGGTTACATTGAGTTGTTCTTAGTTCTCACTTTTGCAAATTGCAAAGTGTCTGCTGATATAACATTGCACTTTGACCCAGTGTCTACTTTGAGCTCTGTGGAATTTCCATTAATCTGGACTGTACAAAACACTTCACTTCTTGTCAACAAGTTTACTGCTTCAACTCTTTTACCAAGCACTGATACACCATCTACATAGAAAGCTGACTGTTTCAGCTCTACTTGATCAACTTGCTTTTTTGTGCAACCTTTCTTTATAACTGCTTGAGGCTTATTTGATTTATAAAACTTTTGGAAATGGTTCCATTTTTTACATTTGTGACATTGCTGACCAAATGCTAAGCACTTCTCTCCTTTAGACTCATGATTCGCACCACAATTGTGACAGTTAACAATAAAGCTAGATTTGGGTTTTGATGATTCACGTTTGTGTTGCACTGAGCTGGCAATGGGGTTTGCACTTTTCCTGGTACTTTCTAGAAAACCTCATGGCTTCTTCAGCATGTACTTAGGCCTGTTCTTGTTTGTCACGTCTTGCATACTGTCTACATTTGCTCTGGAGCCAACTGAACTCATGTTCAGCACAAGAACTTTTTCGAACTAGCTATACTTTGACTGGATTGCACAAAATAGTTGCACTTTGCAGACAATGAACTCTCAAAATACATTCACAGTAATAAGCACACACTGTAAGCCCTTTTTCACACTCTGAGACACTTTGAATAATTTTAGTTACATGCTTGGTACAATACAAAGTTGTAGCTATAACCAAACACAGCACTATGTCCAAACACATGCAGTTGCCTTGCTTTATTTTGCTTAATGCACCCTTTTCTTTTCTTATTGTAATTGTTTATGCTCAACATACTTTCCTTGTGCTCATTTTACTCTAAACATGTACAACTTTGCCTCAAACACACTTGTTTTGCTTTAAATATGCTAGTTTTCTGCTTTAAACATACTTGTTTTGCTTTACAGTTAATCGCTTTATCAAATACTCTTATTGTAAACATTTTCTTTAGTTAACAAACTTTTCATACTTTCCGTTTGCCTGATATTGTAGTTTGTGCCCTAGTAATTCCGTTTTATTCGCATCAAGTAAATAATTTGTTTTATTTCTTATTACCTTTGATTCTTTCTGGTTATGTTTATGCTCTTTTCTGTCAGTTTTACCTTTGCTGTCATCTTTACATCTCATGGCTCAGAATATTATTCTCTCTTCCATCTCGATTCTGACACCATGTCACTTTCATGTTAGGACATGAATAAGCGAATCTTCATGGGTTCTGTTCAACCAGCTTTATTATATACAAACACATTACTATTGTTGACTATAGACTGTAACTTATATACAATTAATGACTATGATCATGCATGCTCACTCCCTAGCTGCTCCTTCAAAATGCTACTAAAGTTGTGCACATGTGCGGGTTATATACGTGCACGTACAGCCTTGCATGCTTCTTAAAGATACAAGCACATACACTTGACACTCTGATCTACACCCAACAACAGTGTACTTACATCAATTCAAAACAAAGTTCAACTTCAGATTCTCCTTTTTTAATTTCAGCAAGTCTTTTGGGTTTCTAATACCCTGATGGGAATGAACCCCTTTCTTAAGTCAGAGCATAATTAAAGATGATCCCATGTGATAGAAACTTCATTTTCTATAATGCTTTGTGTCTCATGTTTCCAGTGCTTTTCATCTGCTTCAGTATTATACTGTTTGCACAATCCCCAATGCAACAGTCTTGCCACATTATTATGTCTTTCAGTATACAATCGTTCTACCATTAGTACATCACAGCCACCAATAAGATGTGCAACTGTTTCCAGTTCTGTTTAAAAAAAAAATACATTTTTTCTGTTTCTCCCATACGTTCAGTGGACTCTGTAAACCAACATGTATGTGGTCCACTGTCTTAGGATGCCAGTATTAACCTTCTGTCTTCTGATTTAAATTCACCTCTCCTTAACCATTCCTGTATTTGATCCTGATCAAAATGAGGTTGTTCCAAGAGTTTTCTATACGTGCAACTGTATTTATGCATTTTCCACATTTCTTGCCTTCTCATCTGATCCCTCACCTTATAGTCTTTCCTTTATTTATTTATTTTTTATTTTACATTTGTTTACCAGGGAGGTCCAACTGGACAGAGCTGTTGGCACATTCAGTTGCTGCCTGATTTTTATATACTTCTGGTTTGATTTCCATTCCCACTGAACATCAATATGCTTTTGCTAAACTAAGCAGGAAAGTCATTAGAATTATTCTCCTCATGTTTTAAAACTTTCATTTCATTTGAGTCTTGTGAGGTCAGTAGATATGTATCCAGTCCTATGATTGCAGATCTCTACATGTAATCAATTTCGAGGAGTCCCATACCTCCTTCAAACAGGGAATATATAGTCTTTATTTTTATAAATCATTTGGTAAACATGAAGCATCCTTCTTGTTTGCCTGTCCAACTGATCCAACATCTTTTGGGGCCAGTCAGTGACTCCAAAACTGTAAGTTAGGACAGGAAGAACTAACCGGTTTATAGCTTGGACTTTGTTCCTAAGTGTCAATGCTGTTTTCAGTATTACTTTTAGTCTTCTAAAATATTCATTACTAAGTTTTATTCACATCTGCTCATGTTTTATTGTTGATCCTTTATCAATTCCCAAAATGTATTCACTCCCTGTTGCTCATATTCCTTTATATCACATTCCTGTCCCAAACTAATGCTTTCTTGGTGCTGCAGATTTCCTGCTTTCAAGGTTGCTTTTGCACATTTATCAAGACCAAATGACATTAATATCATCTGAAAAAGGTTTGACCACTTACAGTTGTGCTTTCAGTTCCTTATCTGATGAAATATACAGTTTTAAATCACCCACAAAATGAAGATGAGAAGTCTTTACACTTTGTTGTTTTCTGGGAGCCAAATTGCACCCATGACCTAATCAGTTAAGTAGACAGCTTAATGGTTAAGGGCAAGACTAAACAGCAGTGATAACAAAGAGTCAAGCCTGGAATATCCCCCTTTGAATGTTTATCCTTGGAATCATAATTTGTCTTTTATCATGGCTTAGCTGCAAAGTGGTTTGCCACTGTTTCATGGTTGCTGTAATGTAATCGATCAGTGTAGGGTGTATCTTACTCATTTTAAGCACTCTTTTATCCATGAATGTGGGATACTGTCAAATGTTTTTTTTTTTTGTAGTCTATCCAAGCCATACTTATATTCTTCCCCTTTTTACAGTTCTCTAGTATGACTTTACTTAACAACAAATGATCCTTTTTTCCATATGACTTTCTTTTATTACCCTTTTGCTCTATTGCCTTGATTGAGTTTTCTTCTAAATGTCTCTAAACTCTGTCAGCATCAATTCCAGTGTATAATTTATACACCGTTGGAAGGCAGGTTATTTGTCTATAGTTTTTAGGATTGCTTGCCGGTTCACTCTTAAGCAGGAGTATTGCTTTTATGGTTGTTAACCAGGTTGGTGTCTGTTTGGGGTGTGCATATAAATAGTTCTTACTCATGGCTAAATCTTCATGTAAAGATGTTAGCCAGAAGTTAGGTACTGCATCTGGGCCTGGGGTTTTCCAGATAGTAGCCTTTCTTAACTTTGTTTCAATCTCTCTGGCCATTACTTCATCCCATTTCATATCCTACACATTTTAATCTCTTATTCTTTCTTTCTTTTACTTCCTCTAGTCATTTAGCATCTTGGTGTTCCACATGATGTTCATAGATATTTCTCCAAAATGTATATTTTCTTCCTTTTTTGGTGGTGTTTCAATCCCTTTTTCCTTGTTTCTCAATTCTCTATAAAACTTTTTTAGGACACCAATAAATTGCATATTTTGTACTTGTCCTTTATATTTCTTTGCATATCTTCTAAGTTTTTCTGCCTGTGCTGATATTTTTAATGTATTATTTGCAGTAGTGCATGGTAGATACTGATCTGTTCTGATACTGTGCATTGCTTTTATCACATTTATCTTTCTGAGGATTTTTGTTGATCTGTTCCCTCTTCTATACACTTCTAGCAGTGACACTTCTTGTCTTAATTGATTTATAGTTTTCTCTGTTCGATGCTTCCATGATGGCATTTTATTTCTCCCCTTCCTTTCCTTTACTGCGTTTATCTTTTGTTGTAATATTTTATCTGTTATTAATTTAGCTGCACAATAACATATCCTGTTTCCTTCTGCTAAATCTTATGAATTCTATGCACATTCCTAATTATTGTGTTCACTTGTCTTATCAAACTTCTAACTTTTTGGGTTTTATTGACTTTCTGTAGTCTGTTTCTTTCATTGGTCTTAATATGTCTGTCCACCTCTATTAAATCAAGTAACTCTTCTCTTAGATAATTTTCTTTTAAACTGAGGGCACATCCTTTGTTCTCCATTTCCTGTGGGTGTTCTACAGAAAGATCCAGGGCATCTTCCTGTGCCACATTCTCTTCAGTTTCATCCCATGTCATCCATTGCTCTTTCAAATGGGAACTCACCGGCCTAGCTTCCTGTTCCTTCCCTTGCTGTGCAACTCCAACTGAACTTTTGTATTGGTTTCCTATTGAAGGCTCCGAAATATCTTCATATGACAACTGATCAGCTATTTCCTGCGCCACTGATTTCTCCTTAATTTGGGGATTCATTCCTCTATCCTGCTGTGATGTTATCATGGTTAGATTTTCTACACTAAATCCTTCACTTTGCAGGTAATCCATAACCTAAGTTTCTATTTCTTTAACTTCTCCATTACTAATCCAATATTCTACTTTTCCTCTTTGTTTTCTTACTTTTTGTATTGTAAAATGTTTCATATCCAGCTGCCTTTGCCTGTATTTCTCTTCAAATATCTTTAGTGCTGCACTTTTTGCATTGATTAGTTTTGCTTTATCCTTTGCATCAATATTGCACCATATTAAATTTCTTTCTGTTTCCCATGTCCATATTTCTTCTTCAGATGTCTCCTGCTTCTCCTAACTTGGGAGACTCGTTGTTCCATCATGCTGTGATATAACCTGTGTTAGACTTTCTAAATTAAATACTTCACTTTGCAGGTATTCCATAATTCCAACTTATAGTTTTTAACTTCTGCTTTACTAATCTTCTGTTCTACGTTCTCTTGTTGTGATCTTATTTTTTGTGTTGTGAAATTCTCCTATCTGAATGTCTTTGCCTATATTTCTCTTCAGATAAAATTGGGACTGCTTTTTCGTATTTTGATTAATTTGGCATTCTCCTTTGCATAAATATTGCATCATATCATACCTCTCTCTCTTTCTTGCCTATGTCCATATTTCTCTTCTATACCTTTCGAAATCTCTATATTTTGTTCTTTATATTTTCACACTTCCACATTCACTTCTTATTCCAGGCAGCCCAGGGTTTTTTGGTCTATATAATGTTTTTAATAAATATATTTTATTAATGAACACACATTTTTATTTGAAGCTTCTGACAGTTTTTCTTGTGCAAGTATTTTTCTTTCCTGTAATTTCTCTCTTAATCTTTTTACATATGTTCTGTCTGGAAATTCTGGGCTTCTTGCATAATAGTAGATATTTCTTTCTTATCCTCAGTAAACCCAATAGTCTACTCCATTGTCTTTATGATTTTTTTTGATGACTTTTGTGGACTACTACTTCCTTCTATAACAGTGGAGCCATTCTGCCCCTGTTTATAGCCTAACTGTATTGTAGGAATGTTTCTGTGCCTTGAGGATTCTACAATGTCCTTATTTCTAGTCCTGGCACCAGTGGCCTACCAGGATTGGGCACTTGTTTATCCTGGGTATTGTGCACCCAGCTAACTTTTTTATTTTTTTATTTATTTTTTTAACCTACTTCTGTCCATGGTCTATGCTATTTAAAACAAACTTTATATATCAGTTTCATCTTGGTGAGATTTTGTGAAAAACAGGGTCCACCTCATGACGGTGCTGACCAAGACTTGAGAATTAATTAATTTTCAACAATATTACTCTCATTTGCTTGTTGATTTATCGTCTCTTCAATGTTCATCCCTATATGAGCATTTCCATGTCTTTCAAAACAGCAGCAATGTCATATGAATTTTACTTTTTTTTGTGCATCTACTTACTCTTTTCCAATATATCTGATTATCTCACAATGTACTATAGCATAAAAGAAAAAGCACAAATATATGGTAAAATGCTTCAAGAATTTCCTTTCTGTATCTTTATAAATGTGAGATACGCATTTCCCACCACACATCAACGTTGTTGAGTATGCACCAAATGTTTGTAAAATTCCAAGATTAATTTCTAAGGCTGTCTATCAAGGGACCTCACAATCTGCCAAATTATTAAAAACAGATAGACACAATGGTATATGTGCATGTGCAGGTCTACACACACACACACACACACACACACACACACACACACACACACACACACACACACACACACACACCAGTTCTGATATTGCACCAATATATCTTTGGCCTTCCTATGATTGCTGTAGTTTTGACTTAGAACAAAAAAAATTACCAGCCGTCTGTATTACTAGCTATCAGCTTTTGTCAAACTCCTGACTGCTTTAGGGTTATTTGGCTGATCCGTCTGTCTTCAATTTTACCTAGCAGAAGCAGTTGCATGGAAGGTGTGTCCTGTGTGTATTGTCTAATACTGCTTACTGTAAGTCATAAATAAATAATTTCTGTTCTTTTCTCTTCTAGGCTGATATTCCGCAATAACAGATATTGAATTTTTATAAGAGTTCCATAAAGTATAGAGTTCAGTATAAAAGTGTGTATGTGTGTGTGTGTGTGTGTGTGTGTGTGTGTGTGTGTGTGTGTGTGTGTGTGTGTGTGTGTGAGTGTGTGTTTGTGTGTGTGTGTGTGTGTGTTTGTAACTTTAATGGCCTTAGTCTTTAAGTCATTTCATAAGCATTTTTGCATGGATTTTGAAAGTGCTCCTTTAGAGACTTTCAAGAAATCATTTTTTTGGAAATCTACAAAACTAAAAGAAATCAACTTTCACGCAAAATTCAGATCCTAGCTAAATCAAATTCCTTTTTAAAGGGATTACTGTATATGCTTCTAACATAACAGAATATGATAACCCTCACATTACATAACTCTGTTCAGTTATACATGCATCAAAAAGTTGCCCTCACCCTGCATTATTTCTATTTACATATCTGCTCCTCTATTGATCCAACTTATCCATTACTTTACAACATTCACCTTTTATACCTTTTATGTATCCCGAAACCATGTCCACTGAGTCTCATGTATCACTTAGCTTTATTTCACATGTATGGTATCTGTTCTTTCACTGCAAGTACTGAAAATGTGCTGTCATGCCTCCATCCATGTCCTTAAGACTATATATTATAAGATTTTTAGTAATTCTTTATACTACTTACCACACTGATCATGATCCTTTTCTGTTCCTTTTTAAAGCTACCACTTCAGTCTCTCTCTCTCTCTCTCTCTCTCTCTTTTGCAGTTATACTGCTGTAGTAGTCAAAAATGTACATAGTGCTACAGATGTGCTCTTACCAAATTAATTAATTGGAAATAAAACACTCTCATTTTCTACTGCTGATGCCTCATCCAGGTATTCCACCAACTTTGCTGCTTTGTCACATTGGCTGTTTACCACTCAATAATCTAATTTGAGTTTTCCTCAGGAACATTTTCTGCTCCATATCTGTTACTGCCTATCCCCCAAATTGTGTACTTCTTTCCTGACTTTCTTCTCCAAGATGTATCATTTTTCACTTTTTTATGAACTTCTTTCTGCTAAAGTTTAATTAATTTCTCTAAATAGATGTAGCTCATTTTCATCTTTTTTAAGCATGTGGCAAGGTCTCAAGAAAGCTGATTTGGGCAGTACTACGATGGTTCAAAGTCCCAGAAACATTGGAAGAATTAGTGCAGGCTGTGTACAAGGACATAAAGATACAGGTATAAACAGTGTTCCTACTTATAGATGGGTTTCTCTAGGATAGGAGTGGGTATGCATCAGGGTTCAGATCTGAGCCCACTGCTATTCATACTAGTGATGGACAACATTAGCAAATTGATCAGAGGGAGCAGATTAGCAAAGCTCCTGTATGCAGACATTGTGGCATTACAGACAGATTCTGAAACAGATTCCATTGGACCTATTTCAGTCTCAGTCTACAGGTAAACACAATAGACACATGACATGATATACAAAGTGAAAGACAAAATGCAGTATGTGCTTCTATTATGTACAAAATGAATATCTGAGTTGGCTTGAAAGAACAGAGACAGCAGATGCCTGATATTATATAAAAATTGACAAAACACAATATATACATTAACTATATGCCAATTTAATATCTGAGCTGGCACATTGAAAGAATCACAAAGTAAAGAAGGGTCAGAGCAAGCTATGTAGATGGAAGTTGGGTAAGAAGAGGTTAAGTTGTATGACCAGATATAGAGAGACAGTAATGCGTTTTTAGTTCTGATTGCAAAATGGGATACGAGGAATGATGTTTTAGAAAAGGATGACATTCCGCAGTTTAGGACCAAGGATTTTGAAAGCATGGTCTATGCACTGAAGATTAGTTTGTGGTGGGGGTGGGGGGTTGGAGGAGAGAACCTGGGTGGTTAAGATTTCTAAAGTTGCATGTTGGTGCACCTCTGGAATAGTTTGGAGGCTGGGGAGAATGTCTCATTATTGATTAAGTTTAAACAGCTGAGAGGCAACTAGAAAGTTAGCACCTTGTTTCACAGATGGGGAGTTTGCTTTTCAGGGGTCTTGCAGTGGTGTTCATTTCGTGGGAAGAGAAAGTGATAAACCTGCAAATGACATTTGAGATGGTTTAAATGGTAGATACATTTGTTTTAGAGTCTTCAGCTATGAAAAGGAGGCCATAGTCTAGTTGAGCCAGTAGGATACATTTACCTAGTGCATTCCTTCAGGGTCCGGAAAGAAAAGTGTGGGTATTCCTTTAGCTCAGAATAGGAGAGAGTTGATTATTCTATGAGTGTAGTCCAGCTGAAGATGGAAATCTAGGAAATAGCCCGACCAAATCCCCAGGTATGTGAATGAAATGAGGTTTTAAGTAGTTTTATTCAGATGATCAATGATTTATGGAAGTCTAGAGACAAAAGTGTGCTTTTGCCTAGAACCAAAACACATTGCTTTTTAGAGGAGTTAAGCAATGATTTGTTTATCACTGGCCCATTGAATAAGGGCATGAAAATCAGGCTGAAGTTCAAGTTCAAGAGAAGAGCATATGGCTGGAGTTGAGTCAGACCATGCCATCAGCATAATGTAGAAGAGGAAGATGGGTAAGGCAAAAGGGAGTTTGTTAATGTAGATGATAAAAAGAAGAGGTGCCAGAATAGATCTTTGGGGCAACTTTCTGCAAAGTACTGATGGAAAGGCTGATGAGTTGAAATTTACTGAGAAGTGGTGGTATGAGCAGTGGTTTCTCAACAAGTGCAGTGTGTCATTGTTAATGCATATTTCAGTGAGATGGTCTAGGAGAATAGAATAGAGTGATCTACAAGACCAAAAGCTCTGTTATGATAAATAAAAATGGTTTGTTTAATTAGGGTTTTGTTCATTCCAAGAAGACTGTTGTCAGTGAGTATCCAGATAGCTGGATATACTGTGCCATGACCAAAAACATGCTGTTTTTGAGAGAAAAGGTGGTACTGGATGATGTATTGCATCAATTGCAAGTATAGTAAAATTTCCAGACACTTTCCTAAGGCAGAGAGAATAGAAATGTGACAGCAGTCTGTGGGATTTGAGGGACTGGGGCAGGAAGAGGTTTTACAATGTCATTTTCCACATATTACATATAACAGTAAGTGTAATGCATAGGTTGTAGATGTATCTCAATGTGGTTATGATGACGTATCTGCAATGAAAAATAAACCATGGGTGAAGGTTGTCTGTAGCAGAGCATCTATCAGCTTTAATGTGTTCAAGCAGTAGGTCCTTGGATGTGATAGTTCTAGAGATGATGTATGGATGGCAGAGGCAGTTTGGAACTAGAGTAAGGGATGGGAACATTACAGAAATGAAAAAGGAAGGCAGGGGAAGAAAAGGAAGCTGCATTGTAAAGAGTGTAAAACAGTGGCATGACTAGAAAGTTGGTGTGGTACAGAAGAAGTGAAGGCTGAGCAGCTGAAGCAGCTTAAGTTGATGGAGATGAAATGCCTGATATAGGTAGTAAGATGCATGGCATGAGACAGATGAATAATTGAGGATATTAGAGCAGAAGCCAAAGTGGCCTCAATTGTAGAAAAGATCAAAGAGAACAGATTACAGTAATTCAGTCATAGGTTCATAAGTTCATAGGAGATTACTATGCAAACAGCCCAAGAGCCCTGACAAACCTAACCAGTTTTACCCAGATTTTACCCAACCATCTACCCCTAGGGGAAAGACTGCACTTGAAGATCCTAAGGGAAGGGCTCTTCTTCACATGAATAGAAAGCCTATTCCAGAGGAGGGACAATCCCTGAGATATGTACAGGAAAGCAGAATAACATGGTAAAGTACATTTGGAAGAGACAGGAAGGTGACAAGAGGAGATGACAATGCTCACTGAAGAGATGGATGGATTGAATGAGAGAGCACCTGTGATCGCTTGGCAGGACTACGGCAGGAGGAAGGAGAATAATAAGGAAAGTGACAGTTGGCACAATAATCTGACCCATGTAAAAAAGAGAGTTGTTGATGATGATGATGATATTTTTCAGCAATTCTAAAGATTTTTGTTTCCTCATTATTTGAACATTCTTTCATTTAAAAAGACATCATCAACTGTGACTCTCTACATCCTATTTTCTAGCCAGTGATTTCCCTTTCTAACTACCCTATGACCCACTATAAGTCCAATCTGTTCTCTAATGCATCATGGGATACTCTGTTAAATAGCTTGGTAAGGTTTACATAGGCCATGGTTACCACCATTTATGATATAAATAATACCTTAGATACCCAATAAAAATAAATTCATTACATATATTTGGAAAGCCTCTCTCGTGTATTCATCATGCTTTGTGTTCTATGCTTAATGAATTTCTATATTTCAGCAGTGATCCCACAGTTTTGCTTACAGCCCATGTGAACTGAAACATTTCCAGTTTCCAGGTTCTGTTTGCTCCAACCCTTTTGAAAGTAAACTAAGAAGAATCACATCTAACGGTTTCCAATTTCCACACATTAAGAACTTTATTCTTCAACCACAATTTAGCTCATTGATCCATAGGATTAATTGTCACATATGACTGCTGTAACTTCATTTTGATATGCTCTGTTTATGATGTACATAGCAAGGTTATTTTTGAAAGATGTTAATAACTATCGTCTTCTAACTGTAGGGGAAGTTTATTCCATAAAGTTGAAAGGCATTGCTTTTGGAGCCAGGTTTAACATCCCCTCACTAATGATTGATTGTGTTAGTGTCAATCTCTAGTATGCAATCTCTAGTATGCAGTTCTAGGAATACTGCACTTAAGATCAAGATTATTATCTTAGGAATTTTCATTTTTTCAAGACAGCACTATCTTAGAGTCATACCTCTTAAATGTCTTGAATTTCACAGACTGTCCAGATTTCTGCCTCATATTTTTGGTCTGTTCCTCATAAAATGTGTGGCTTTCTGGCAAATCATTGAGAACTGAAGTCACTAAATAATGGCAGATATTTGAGTTTCAGACTTTATGTCCTTCAAAAAATGCATGGTTATGCAAAACCTTTATTCTATCAACTTTCTAAGTAAATAAGATCCATAATTAAAATCAGTCCCTGATTTTGGGCCTTTGTCCCCCCATTATTTTTGGCTTTCCCCAGAATTCTTGAACTAAGAGGTTGAGAGGTGTCCTCAGAGTCAATAATATATTTATCTAGCAGGGATATGGCAGCACAGGCTCACACATGGAGGTGCAATAGTGATTGCCCCTGTAGAAAAGGTTTTGTGTGGGATATCTTAATTTTGAAAGTGCTTCACTTTCAAGTATTTCTGAGGATTTGTGATTGCTGTTGTGTGAGGCAATCGCAAATCTATCAGGCTTTCTTTTATATTGCTGTCATGTTTTTTCCCTCTTTACTGGTATTAACTTTAAATATTAGGTTCCCTGTTTGGCATATCCTCTCCCATTGGTATGTTCTAGGTATAAAACTTTCAAAGAGAACCAGATCAAGTACTGCCTAAACAAGGCAGAAGTTATGAATTTACTAATGTATACTAAATAGTTCAAGTTTTCTATCTCTATGACTTTTATAGTAAACAGCCATACATTTTCAAGGACCTTCTGGTGGCTTATTTAAAAGCTGCACAATGTGGCACTGCATTCAGTAATGGTCAGATCACTGACACATGAAATGGCACAGGGAACTCAGTGGTGTCATGAGACGTGTTGCTTAGAATAAGATGGGCTACATGGTAAGCTTATTTCCTGACATGGGTAGATTTTTACAGGTCATAGTATAAAATGCTGTCTACTGTTAACCCTAAATCTTTAATGATGCTGTCATTTTGTTTAGTAATCAGAATTCATGTTCTTTTGTCAAGAATCATGATGCCCCATTTACTAACCTTAAAGATTTAAAGTTCAAACATTTTGTTTATAACTATTTAATATAAAAGTACTCATTTCGGCCTATGTAGTGATCTAACCTTAGCAGGTGTGCATTTTTTGTAGACAATCTTGGAGAGCTTTGACATCTTTACTGAAGATTTGGCAGACAAAAGCATAAATATGTAAAGCAGGCCCAGTAAGGTTCAGTATGGATTGGGAATACTTATTATAGAAAAATAGAACAGTTATAAATATGGGACTGCTGAGTATTAGAGAAGTTGGTGTATAGAAATGGGTAAGGCAACTTTATTGCAAAGATATAGCACTTCTGTCACCAAATAATATAAAGCTCAGTAGAGTCTAGCACACCATTCACACTATCTCTTTAGTATAATAGAGCACATATCATGTGATGATAAAACCTAATGAATGAATCACTATATTATATTTAAAAGTTGCTTCTCTGGACACATTTTTACCATATTAAACAGAGAAAGTGAGTTCTACTCTTTTATGTAAAACAACTACCTTCACAGAGGTCCTCTGAAAGTATATTAAATAGGTACTGTATACAGCTGAATATATATGTATATTAATAATAATAGACAAACTGACCACATTAAAGCATGTCAATGATTAAAACACATTTCAAAGAGTTTGCTTTGACAACTATTTAATTTATAAGTACTCTTTTAAGCATGAGTGGTGGTCTTTCCTCAGCAGGTATGCATTTTTATAGACTATCTTGGAGAGCTTTGATACCTTTATTGAAGTAATTTTGTTACCTACTTTGCAATTATCGGCACATCTGGTTATCTATAGCCTATTTCTGACCTTTATATCGAAGAAGAAAATCCCAAAAAAGAAGTTTCTTAAACTATAGAGTCCTATAGTAAACCACTGGTAACCCCTGCTGGAATAAATATCCTGCACTCATTCAAGTGCACTTTCAGTGAGCAGCTTTTTATCATGTTTTCTTTACAACTTTTTATCAAAACTTATTATTTAAGTTGGTGTCTGTTAGTAAGAGGGTGACATTAATGTAACATAATTAGAACAGTGTTGATTTAAATTAACATTGGCAAATCTGCTTGAATGGAAAGGTTAGCCCCATATCCTGACTTGTTAAATCCTGTTACTTAACTGTTTTACTAACTGAATTACATGCAGGTCAACATTTAATGCTTTTAATTTGTCACTTATTCCATTATATGGAATAGTGCCTAAAGCCTTGGGTAGGTCAAGATAAGTAGTATGCACTTCCCGTCATTCAACAAGTACTTCTACAACCTCTTTGGGTAATTCTAAAATGCTCATAAGGTAAGATCTATTCTTAACAAACCTATACAGTCCTATATGTAACAGAAAAAAAGTAATTTGTGTCATTCTTGATAAGGCCCATTGCAACTGTCTCCATTATTTTACATTGGATACTCTTCAGACTCTTGGTTATAAAATACTTTGTGTCTGATATGACCACTCCCTTGTGAATTAGTACCTTTATGGCTTATTGTAATAGGTTAGGGTGTATGTCCAAAACTTTTTTGTTTAACATGATTGATAGTGATTCAGATGTGCTCTCTGGTACAATGCAGCTTGACTTTTTTTATTTTCTTTTTTACTTTATCTGAGGCAGCATGTATCTTGTTAATATTATTGACTCTATAGCACTGAAGCAGAGGAATTAGACAACATAAAATCAGTTTAGATACAAGACCTGGGAGACACCACCCTCCCACAGAGGAATACAGACAGAGGATTAAAGACACCTTGTTGAAGTTTCCAGAAGTCTGTTCAGTTAAGTAGGTAGATGGATGAGCATTTCAAGTGGCTAGATGATGACTTCATTATTTGATAGTTTCACATTTTTCTTTCAGCTTTCTAGTGTAATTAAAATGATACCTAGTAACTATTTTCAGGTTTTTGAGACTAAGTTGAGCTCATAATAAGATCTGGAAGATTTCATAATAATAATAATAATAGTAATAATAATTATATAGAGGATTATGAGTGAGGCACCACTCATAACCTACTTATGAGTTCAAGATATGAACTCCAAGAAATTCACCTCGAGCGTGAAACAATGAGTATTAGTAAAAATGACATTAAAATGGTGGCTGGCATATCAATGTTTGTAAAGTAGCTATAAATATTAGTAATATTTTCATAGCTGCAGCAATACTGTTATCTACAAGTGAATAGACAGTGCCATCATATACAGCAGTATTAAGGCATATATATATTTTTTTGCAGATACATGTTATCAGGCATGCATGTTACTGGAGATTAATATTGTTGTTCTGAAATATCATGAAAATATTTGCAGAATTTTCAAAATATTCTTTGGTAATCACAACCGTGGTGGTGGTGCTGTGGTAGCGTTGTCGCCTCACAGTAAGACACTGTCCGGTTTGACTCTCAGCTAGAGCGTCTTCTGCGTGGAGACATGTGTGAATGGGTGTACCTCCATTGAAGGTTGTGCATCAGGGCTGGCAACTCGGCACTTAAAAATCAACTGCCAATCATTAGCGGACCAGAGTTCTGCTGTGGCGACCCCTAACCAGGAAAAGCCGAAAGACACAACAACTTCTGTATCACAAACAGTAGCTCACTATCTGCTTTTGTCATACTTGATCGACAAAATTGTGTGAATACGAATTAGTCTACTACTGATAACTTGGGTCTATATTGCATGCCTGCTCTTTGCCTGACCACATCATTAACAATTTTTGGTAAGTAGAATACCATTTTTTTCATAAATGTGCAAAATAAAATCAGCATCATAAGTTATGGCTTTGATACCAACACCAGTGTATAGCTCATTGTCTAACAAAGAGCTTTTGCACTTTACTTTTTTGTTTCATAACTTCCATCATTTATAATGTATATCAAATCATATACATTTTCAATGGGAGATGTAAGAAAAAAACTCTCAGGAAGCAAGGGGTTTCCTAACTCAGACGACTTCAGGAAGCAAGGAGGCAAACTAGCCTCATTCTACTCAAGACTGAATGAGTTAAGAGACATGTTAATCAATTTACTTGCATTGAAGAGGATAATAACACATTTAAGGTAAATGTGTCTAAACACAGTCTGAATATATTAAATTTACTAAATACTTTGGAAAAGAAAAATCTTTAAATACAGGCCCCTGCTGTAGAGCAACTTATTGTTTTGAATAATTCGTCAGGGTTCAGAAATTTATCAAAGGACTTAGACTGTATATATTTCCTAATTGTACAGACAAGGGCACTCAATTATATAGTGAATTATGTATCTTTTTAACAAGAATGGGACTAGAACGTTTGTCTATGTTAGCTAGATACAATGAGAGTTTAATACCAAAAATGGCTAAGAAATAAAAGGTATGGACGTCTGTATAATACAACTAATTCAGCTGGAAAGTTTTTGAGTAAACTGATTCATATCAAGGGGTAAAGCTAGCAGCCTCTCATGGGAGACTAACTTTATTTAGCTCTCATGCTCTCACTATGAAGTTTTTTCACAAGTGCACCAAGGGCAAAAATGGATGGTAATTGACTCATCCCTTATAGCTTTTGCAGAAACAGTTAAACAAGCCTCTGAAAGCTTCTGAAAGACAAATGCTGGCTAAGATAAGGCTCTACTCCAAATGATCTCAATTGAAACTAAGGGTCTGCAGCAGAAGACCATCATACAATTACATGTTGATGTACAGCAAATGCAACCTTACATCCAAGCAAAGGCTCAAACAATTACACAATAACAGCAAAAGATCATTAATTTAGAATCTGAAATAGCACAGCTACATAGCAAAATAGATGACTTGGAAAATAGACAGACCAAAGGTGACATAACTTATTTGCATTCTGGAAGTTGATCAGGATAAAGATCTACAATTATACCTTTACAATTAATTTTGCCTGCCTGGAATGCTCCCAACAAGATGAATTGGAACATAAATGGGATACATTGACTTGGAATCAAATACAATAATACAAAGATCCCTGGGCTGGTAATTATATTGTGCTTAGGAATGGCAGCTTAATGCTGTCTGTTTAATTCATGGTGTTCAGGTTGATGACTATTTAATACATGCCTATCAGGACTCTTTGCCATTAGGATGAGGCATTAAACTGAGGTTCCATCAGCCTGAGTTGATGGTAACTCAGATGGATATAAAAGATCTCATGGCAATTTTTGAAAAGAGTTATTTACAGCATATTTGCATATTTACAAATATTTACAAATATAGAGATATACAAATATATTTACACATATTCATAATTTTCCTTACAGTCATATTATATTTTCATCCCTATTAGACCTCCACTTCTTTTTCCATAACCATCATCTGATTTTACTAATATTATTGCTACAATCCATTTACCATTAAAAATAATTTCATTTATTATTTCATCCCGTATAACACATAACACATAAAATAACTTTTTATCTATCCTTTTAACAGATTCTTTAATCTATTCTTGCAATATCAATATTTAATCATATCCATGTTTATTTTATCCACTTAAAAAAAAAATCTCATTTACATAGTTTTCCCATAACTTTTTATTCTTTTACATTTCAAAAATAAATGTTCAGTAGTTTCTATTTGACAATGTAAAGATTTTCTATATTTTTTCTTTTTATATGGCATGTTTCCTTATAGTAGTAATTTATCTATTACCACTATCCACAAAAAAATGACATTCGACATTCTGATTAAACCATTTGCTTCTTATTTTTATAGCTTTATTTTTTTCATGTGTTATATTTTCCCATTGTTTTATATAGTACTGTTTTATCATTACATGTTTATACCATACTTTTCTTTCTTTTTCTATATCATCAAATTTTATTTTTCACAAAAATATTTTTCTTGGTAACATTTTATTTCTTCATTTATTCACTCTTTTTCTCCTTTACTATACCCCAACATTTATCATACTTACATTTATACATTTTTTTCTATTTATTGCTCATCTTTTTCATTTATCCACTGTAACACTTTGTACAAATTTAATGAAGCAGCATATACCAGTGCATTAATTAACCTTAACCCTCCTTCTGTATTTACATACAAATTCTTTTTTACTAAGTTTCATCTAGAATCCCATATAAATAAAACAATAATCTGCAATAATTAATTTTCAACTACTCTTGTCAACATAAGTACACTTGCTAAGTATGATATTTTCCCATCAGTACTGAATTTACCAAATAAGCCTTTTTTTCTGAATAATTTAGATGTTCTCCAGAAAAGACAGGTTTGTTTTATTTCTTCTTTTTTTTTTCATTGAATGCTACTTAAATATTTATTTCCAAATTTGTATTTATTTTACATTTGTTGACCAGGTATGCCCGACTGAGCCGAAGAGCCCTTTTTCAGAGGAGGCCCGGGGAGAAAAGCTTCAAGTATTATACAACTCTCATATAACAAAAGCAATTAAAACAGCAGAAAATACATAATTCTTGCAATACAAAACATAGATATTAGTAATATGGCCTGTGAGAATAAGAAATATTAACATGAGGTTACATAATGCAATGCAGATCATATTGAAGGTTGCAGTTAGGCAGGACATCTACTATTGAATGCTACTCAAAGGCATTAGCAGATTAGGTTAAAAAGACAGTTGAGGGACTAGTTAAGGGAAGGATAGAGTGAGCTTGTGAGAGGAAAAGTAGAGAGCAGAAGGTTGATTGCCATTTGGATGGGGGGAATGTTCAGCGAGGGTGAGTACAGTGGCAAGTCCAGTGGCATTTAAAATACTCTTTGGTGGCTGTTTTAAATTGTTTAGGATGTGTGAGGGTCTTGATTTCTAGTGGGAGTTTACACTTCACCCAGATTTGGTCTTTGGTTTATAGATATGTAGTAGGTCTTGGGTAGAACTCTGGCAAGATCTAGTAGGAGAATAGTGGGAGATGAGGGAGGATAGAGTCGGACAGTAGGAAGGCTGGAATAGGATAGTGAGGATGATCTGAAGCTGAGAGAAGAGAAGCAGGTGGGGTAGTTTGAGCCAGTTTAGGTGTTTTAGAGAAAGAAAGTGATGTAATTTGTAAGTTTGTTGAGCAGCGAATCTTGCTACTTACAAAGTAGACTCTAGTTTGATCAGTAGTGAGGAGTTAAGATTTATGAGAATTTGGGAGCTTTACATTAGACTGGGTAGAAGGTAAGCATGAGAGAGATTAATTTTGGCTTCAGCAGTGACAAACTTCTTGTTTCTGTACAGGAGCCCTAATTTCTGATTGTTTTTTCTGAGACAATTATTTACATGTAGATCAAATTTAAATTGATAGTTGATGGTGACATTGAGGAGTTTTGTGCTGGATTCACCTTCAATGAGAGTGTTAATAAGAGACTGTATGGAGAAGGTGGATTTAATATGGGTAACATTTTTGGGAGAAAGAGTAACAGTTTAGGTTTTTAGGGTTGAGGATGAGCTGGTTATTGGAGAGCCAGGTTTCAACTGAGTTAAAGAATGTCTGAGTAGCTGATAAGACTTCAGAGGGAGAGTTGGCAATGGTGATGACTGTAGTTATCTGCATATTGAACAAGGGAACACTGAGGGCAAGAAGTATAGAGCAGATTAGTAAAGATATTAAAATGTAGTGGCCCAAGAATAGATCCTTGAGGAACACCCATTTTTTACTGGGAGAGGAGGGGCTTGTGCAGAGTGCCATCTCACTGATTGCAGCCTATCAGTGAGGTAGCTGGAGAACCATGCAACAGTATCAGAGGAGAAGTTAAGGTGAGACAGTTTTTCCAGTGGAAGAGAGTGAGAGACAGTGTAGAAAGCCTTTGAGAGGTCTATGAATAGGCAATAGATAAGTTTGGGGTCATCTCTGGCTAGAGAAATTGTGTTAAGAAAGGATATTAGGGCTGTGGTAGTGCTATATTTAGGTTGGAAGCCATGTTGAGTTGTTGATTGGGTGTGATGCAGAAGTTTCATTCACTGTAAAATATATAATCTTATCTTTACTACATCACCTAAAGCTTTACTTTTCTTTTTATTTAATGCCCTCCCCATTATCTCTAGACACTGATTTCTGCAAATTAGTACTTCTTTTATCTAAATTTTGTTTTTTCAATTATTATAATGCCATCTGCATATGGTAACAAAACTAGAATTCTTAACCCTTCAGGTGTTATATACTCTACCTCCTTCATAGTGTAATTTAGGGGGGTGTGGGGGGTGCAGGTAGGTGCATAAACGTAGATTTCTTTCTTTCTTTTTTTTTTTAAACATATATTAATGAAAGCGCTTTTTCGGTGAAAGCGCTTTCGTTAATATATGTTCAGTGATTATAGATTCGGGACTTTCACATTCATGCATAAGTCATAGATCCATATATATATATATATATATATATATATATATATATATATATATATATATATATATATATATATACTCTATCTTCTATAATATTTTCTATTTCAGTTTAAAATCCCTTTTCTATTATTTTCATAAAGATCTTATAATCATTATTATTCAGTACTATAGGTCTCCAGTTTTTGAATTGTCTTCTATCTTCCTTCTTCAATATGAATTTACGTAATCCAATACAGAATTATTTTTACATAAAATCTTCATTTAACCATTCAATCAAAATCTTTTAAAACACACACACACACACACACATATATATATATATATATATATATATATATATATATATATATATATTCCCTCCCCTCAGTCCCTTAAATTTGTATACATTTTATACCCTATCCCATCTGGTCCTGCAGCCGAATCTATATTTACTAGTACAAATACATTATCGAGCTCATATAAGGAAATCTTTCCCAACTCCTTATTCTCCTTTTCTGTTAATGTTTTCCTTTCCGTGTTTTTCAGTACCTTCTTTTTTTCTTTAAACATTTCTTGTACATATTTTACTACACTTCATGCAGTGGGATTCAATAAACTCTATGTAGACTCTGCGCAAAGCCTACATGGGTTTACGTGTTTGCGTAGCAAGCAGCATCTGTGATTACATATTCATGCTGTGCACCATGTTTAAATGTAAATAAGCATGGTTTTGTGGCTGGCAATAGAGTTGCCAGCCAGGAAATCATGTAATGCAACACGGAGAGCACATTTGTTTACCTTAGAGAACAAATGATTACCAGGGTTTACCATATAGCAATGTATATGGTCCAAGCATAGTACAGGACAGTGTAAACAGTGCAGGGTATTGTGGGATCCCATTTTATGCATTCTGTATTAAAGTTGTGTAAATGATCTGTAAAGGTACATGGACTGCCATGTAAAATAAACAGAGGAAGTGTGTACATTGAATAGGGGCACACAGACTAATTTTTGGGAATGAACGAAGGGAATGAGGACAGGTGAAACATCATAATATACAGCAGATGAGGGCATATAAATGGAAGACAGTTGTAGCAGGAATACTAATCACATATTGACATGGTACAGTATGGACTGCACAGTGAAAATGTATATTATGTGATTGTCAGACAAGCTAACATAATAATGGAGAAGATGTCTTTGTGAAGCATCTTGACATTAACAATGGAGAGGACTTTTATCAGGGGTATTATATACAGTCAAGGTTGGTAGCATATTGTGAAGCCGTGAAAACTTATTTGGATGAATATGACTGTAATGTCAGCAGAGGTTTCCAACAAGTGAGTCACAGTTGCAAGCTCATGGACAATAGTAAATGAAGCATGCACAATCATGAACAATATCAGAAAAATACCACAGTAATCCCATGTCTCTGACACGTATGTGATTCTGACTGATCATGGATGGTTCTGCACAAACACACTTGTACAACAATTGCGCCATGTCAGCAATCTATGAGGACAATCAAGCACACCATCCTGACACTGTAACATCTGCTGGAGGTGTTATGAGGGACTCTGCTAAACTGTATGTGACATTATGATCATTACAGGCTAATTGAGTGGTGTTCATGGCAAATATATATCGTACAATCCACACTGTCATGAATGTAACCCATTTCATCAATGTTGTCAAACAGCTATGTACATACTGTGTACATCACCGGAACAAGTATCATACATACATCTGGTATAACACCTAGCTGGTGGTTACACACCATCACACAATAATGTTTAGGCAACAAAAAGGATACCTGGATATGGCCAGTAAGATATGTGACAGCTTACTGTGGCAAATGTAGTACAGTTCAGTCACACATCACTGGAAGATGTGTACAGAGGTACATGAAGAAGGGTGCATTCTACTCAGTTATTGGTGTGATGAAGGCTGTGACTTATGGAGGCATTATGGACTTTGATGTGGATGCCCTGCACACTCTGTAGTTGTGTTACATAGTAGGGATTATTCACTACTGTGGCCACATGCTGGTGAACATTCCACATATCATATACCCCAGTACACAGGTCACATATAAATTGTTCCGCTTATAGGATGTGATGTCTACATTATCTGTGGGTTGTGTGTTTATTTTCATAATTTAACAAATTCCACAGTGTTTTTGTTCCATCTTATGTGTTGTCATGACTGTGGCAGCAATGTTTGGTGTGTGTTGATACTATCTACATTATACTAATATTACAGTTGGAGTCAATGACTGCCCACAAGGAATCCTGACACGGAAAATTTTACAATACAAAAAATAAGAAGACAAAGAGGAAAAGCAGAAAAGGAGATTAGCAATGGAGAAGTTAAAGAAATTGAAACTGAGGTTATGGATTACTTGCAAAGTGAAGGATTCAGTGTAGAAAATCCAATTCAGAAAGCACCACAACAGGATAGAGCAATGGATTTCCAAATTAAGGGGAAACAAGTGCAATGGGAAGCAAATGGTCAGGTGCCACATGAAGATATTTTAGAATCTTCCACAGGAAACCAGTATAAACATTCACATGAAGCTGGACAGCAAGGTAAGGAACAGGAAACTGTGGAAACTCTGACGCAGTCCGAGTGATAGTCCAGTGAGTTCCCATATGACAGAGCAGTGGATGGCACAGGATGAAATTGAACAGAATGTGCCACAAGAACATGCTATTGAACTTTCTATAGAATGGCCATGGGAAATGGAAAACACAAAATGTGCTCCCAGTTTAGAAGAAAATGAGTTAAGAGAGGAGTTGATTGATTTAATAGAGAGAGATAAACATATTAAAATCAATGAAAGAAACAGACTGCAGAAGGTAAATAAAACCCAAACGTTTGATAAAACAAATGAAAACAGTAATAAGGACTGTCCATAGAGATCCATGCAATATAACAAAAGTAAACAGAATATATTACTGTGCAGCTAAATTAATAACTGATAAAGTTCTACAACAAGAACACAGGGTAGTAAGGGAAAGGAAGGGGAGAAATTGAATAACATCATGGAGATATCGAGTAGAGAAAACTATAAAGCAATTAAGACAAGAAGTGTCACTGTTAGAAGAATATAGAAGAGGAAACAACTCACCAAAAATACTAAGAATGATAGACTAATAAAAGCAATGTGCAATATTAGAACAGAGCAGGCTCTATCATGCACTATCTCAAATAACAAACTAAAAATCTCAGCACAGGTGTAAAAACTTAGAAGATACACAGATAAATATGAAGGAAAGGTACACAATATGCAATTTATTGATGACTCAAAAAAGGTTTTACAGAGAACTGGGAAATAATGTAAAAGGAATTGAAAGACCACCAAAAAAAGAAGAAATAGATACATTTTGGATTCATATTTATGAAGATCCTGTGGAACATAACAGAGATGCTAAACGGATAGAAGAAATAAAAGAAATAATAAGAAGTTTAAAGCTGCAGGATATGAAACGGGATGAAGCAACAGCCAGAGAGATTGAAAGAAAGTTAAGAAAAGCCTGTAATTGGAAAACCCAGGCCCAGATGCAGTACCTAACTTCTGGTTAAAAGTACTAACATCTTTGCATGAAGATTTAGCTATGAGTAAGAACTATTTATATGCGCACCCTAAACCGACACTGATTTGGCTAAAAACAGGGAAAACAATGCTCCTACTTAAGAGTGAACCTGCAAGCTACCCTAAAACCTATAGACCAATAACTTGCTTTCCGATGACATATAAACTATACACTGAAATTGATGCTGACAGAGATTATAGTCATTTAGAAGAAAACTCAGTTATGGCAGAAGAACAAAAGGGCAATAAAAGAAAGTCATATGGAACAAAGGATCATTTGTTGTTAAATAAAGTCATAGTGGAGAACTGTAAAAAGGGGAAGAATCTAAGTATGGCATTGATTGACTGTAAAAAAGCATTTGATAGTATCCCACATTCGTGGATAAAAGAATGCTTAAAATGTATACGATACACCATACAGTGATCAACTACATTAAAGTGACCGTGAAACTGTGGCAGACCACTTTGCAATTAAGCCATGATAAAGGACAAATTATTATTTCAGGGATAAAAATTCAAAGAGGGATATTCCAGGGCAACTCTCTGTCACTGCTGTTATTCTGCCTTGCCCTTAACTCATTAAGCTGTTTACTTAACAGCTTAGGCCATGCTTTTAATTTGGCTCCTAGAAAACAACAAAGTGTAAAGACGTCTCATCTTCTCTTTATTTATATTATATGAACTGTATAGCTCAACAGATGAAGAACCAAATGAATAACTGCAAGTTGTCAAAATTTTTCATATGATATAAGAATGTCATTGGGTCTTGATAAATGTGCAAAAGCAACTTTTAAAGCAGCAAAAACTGTTGCACAAAGAAAACATAAGTGTGGGACATGAATATGATATAAAAGAACTTGAGCAAGAGGGAGTGTATAAATACTTGGGAACTGATGAAGGATCAAGAATAAAACATGAACAAATGCAAATAAAACTTAATAAGAAATACTTCAGAAGACTTAAATTAATCCTGAAAACAGCACTGACATCTAGGAATAAAATCCAAACCATAAACCAATTTGCTGTTCCTGTCATAACTTATAGTTTTGGAGTGATTGACTGACCCCAAAATGTGTTGGATAGATTAGATAGGAAAACAAGAAAGATGCTTCATGCTCACCAAATGATTTATAAAAATCAGTGCATACCAAGATTATATATTCCCTGATCTAAAGGAGGGATGGGCCTCCTTGAATTTGATTACATGTATAGATCTGCAATGAAGAGACTCCACAAATATCTGCTGACATCACAAGACCCAAATGTAGTGAAAGTTTTGAAACATGAGGAGAATAAATCTAAGATTACTTCTGTACTTAATCTAGCAGGAATGGAAATCAAACCAGAAGTAAATAAAAATCAGGCACCAACTGAATATGCCAAAAAACAAAAGAAAGAATATAAGGTGAAGGACCAGATGAGAAGGCAAGAAATGTGGAAAATGCATAAATATAGTTGCAAATGTAGAAAATTTCTGGAACAACCTCATGCTGAACAGGAATGAATGCAGGAATGGTTAAGGAGAGGCAAATTCAAACCAAGAGGTGAAAGATTAATACTGGCGGCCCATGATAGTGGGTTATGTACATGCTGATTTACATGAACATGTGGGAGAAACAGACAAATGTAGGTTTTGTAAAACTGAATTGGAAACAGTAGCACACTTCATTGCTGGTTGTGACATACTAATGGCAGAAGGACTGTATACTGAAAGGCATAATAATGTGGCAAGACTGTTGTACAGGAGATTGTGTAAACATTATGGTACTGAAGTGGCTGAAAAACACTGGAAACATGAGCCACAAAGCATCACAGAAAATGACAAAGCCTACATTACATGGGATCACCTATTACCAACAGTTAAAAAGACAGATGGTAGAAAACCAGATATAGTGGTCCATGAAAAGAAGACAAAAGTAGCATTGATCATTGAAGTCATCTTGACCAGTGACTACAGTATCTTGTGTACAGAGAGACACAAAGTCATAAAATATCAGGATTTGCAGGCAGAAATAAGAGCAATATAGAATAAAGATACCCAGACAGTTCCAATAGAAGTAGGAGCAATGGGTCTTATAAAAATAATCTGCAATTGTATTTAAATATGTTACTAATACATGTAACTTTGTATGAATTGCAGAAGGAGTCATTACTGGGCACATTGCAGGTGCTAGGAAGAGCAGCTCTGTCTGACATCAAAGATTGAAACAATACTAATTTCATGAACTTTAATTGTACTTTGACTTATGAATGGGGTCCATTCCTGTCATGGTATTAGAAACCCAAAAGACTTGAATAAATTAAAAAAACTGGAGGTTATCCCTTACATCACTAGATGGTTAACCAACTGGCTCACTGACAGAACACATACTGTGAAAGTTGGTGAATCAACCTCTACCAGTAGAGCTGTCACCATCAGCAAGGGCTCCCACAGGCAGGTGCAAGGGGGTGCACTTGCACCCCCTGGAATCGACTAGCTGGTAGTGGTAGATTAATCTTATTTTAATTTAAAAAAACATTTTTTTAGGGTGTTCTTCTTTAAGAACGCCCTTAGTCACACAGACGCTTTTGCATCTGTGCGACTTGATGTTTTACGTCTTCATCTTTCGCGCCCATGTGAAGTTTGAATTACAAAAGAAGACGTTTGGACTGGATTTCACTGACGAATGTACAAATGACAGGTAGGTGTGTGGCAACATAATATGTACTTTTCAGTAGTATACTGTATGTTTACAGAGATTCTTTGCTCAACATGCAAATTAGATGTTTTTTAGTTGCGTTACTTACAGTAAGCCGGCCGAGTAGTATGCGGAAGCAGACCCACGTGTCATTTTGTTGGCACAGTAACTTAGAAATATACTATTAAATTGTTATTGATGGCGGAAATCATATTTTATGAAAAAGGTAGCAGGACACACTCATTTCTTTGTCTTTGCAGGTGGACATGGTAACACACAGCAGCAGTTTTACAATAAGGAACCAATTCACTTAAAATTAACACTACAAGCAGAAATGCAGGAGCTCAAAAGATTTTAGTCTGGTATATTTTAGACCAATCTTTGCCTGCTAAAAAAGGGTATTATTTAATGCACACTGGAAAATATTTAGTTTTTGTGTAGTTTATTTGCAATGAGTTAACACCTTATGAAAACTAACATGGCTCTACTTCATAGTCATTCAAAAATGTTTTAAAGTTCTTGTTCCCCCTCCCCAACTTGTATCAAGATGAGTTTTCTAGTTCTTCTCCAAACATAGATACATCCTCGTAAGTGCCATAAATGCAGTTCTGCTAATTCTCCAAGTATATCTACAGATATTTCCCTATCAGATTGTTTCCAATAAATTTCTGTCTAATATCCTCCAATAGTTCCTGATTTTTGCATGACAATAGAAGGAAGCTATGTGGCTACCATCTCTCACAATGAGTCTCCTTATCTTTGACATTAGCTACTGTCTCTTCAGTAGACCTCCATACAGTAACTTTTTTCTACATAGCCCTTCCTTTTTATAGGAATAGTGTGTGTGGTGGTCTCATTCAGGATAAATGCATGGGTTCTTCTTCATCCACACCACCCCATACCGGTCACTAGGGGCCACAGTACGACGCACACGCACATACAGACACACATTTGTGTATCTATGCACTCACTTTAGTCTATATATTTGTGTGTCTATGCACTCATTATAGTCTATGTATTTGTGTATGTATACTGACAATTATAAAAACATGGCAGTATGTTGTTATGCTTGCCCATTTCCAGTGCCAAGATTTGTACTTTACGTAACAGAAGATATGTTAGGAATGGCAACAGCCTGTGCTGGAAGTCTCTGTCAGAGCCAGTGCTCGCAATTTGTGCTTCACAGCTGTCTACACCATTGGAGAAGGTGCAGGCAGTGTTTACCATTACCTGATAGAACAATAGATAGTGGACAGATAGTGGGCCATTTGGGAGTGAAAAAGGGATATTGAAAGGAAACTAATCAACATGTGGAATCCAGGAGAGTGTAAGGTAGGTTTATTTCTGTGGACACAAAAATATGTGTAATATTAAAATTATTAGCTATAGGGACCTTTTAGTGCCCTGTAAGGATCATATTAGAGCTGTCTCATGCTTTATCAGTCTGGTAGCAAGCCACATGTAATATGATTGTTGTATATTATGTGCTGCAGAGAATTCTGGGTTTGAACTAGATGGTTGATGACCCTAATATGCAACCCTTTAACAAGATTTGGAACTCCTTAAAATGGGAACTGTTGGAACATCCCTCCTTATTTTGAAGTGATAATCTAGAATGAGTTGTATTGTATCTGTGTTGAATACTTTATCCTTGTATATGGTATCTGTTCTTTTTCCTTCTGCATTCATACTTGTGGTTTCCATTGCTGCAGATGTATTATTTAATCTAACTGTGTTCTCAGACATTCACCATAACCATAAACTGATGAGAATTAAACCATTATAGAGGTAATTTTATCACTAATTTGATGGTTATGTCTCTATTACTTTAACAAATGATAACATAGTTCCTTCATTTTATTTCTTTTCAAAAATTTGCGGTCCAGTTTTTTTTTTTCCTGTACTGGAAGAAATTGGGTTCATCTGCTCTATTTCTGAACAGCATTAAACGATATGTAATGCAGTCCTTTTTTTACTACATACTTCAGCATTCCGAGATAATCTGGAATTGTTGAGCAAATATAGGTGACCAGTTTTGCCATTTGCCCTAATAGCTAACTCTATAGTAATGGAGCACATCTTAATTGGTTGTGCTTTGACTGTTAACTACTGCAGGCAGCACTCTCATTCATTTACTTTAGTGACAGCATTTTAATAAAAGAAGTCTCAGTACCTCAGTAGATTTGCTGGCGTGCATTATGCTGTTGCTAAGTTCCTAGGTCAGCCTGAGATGTGTTCCTGTATGTCTTCTCAGTTGCTCTAATGACATTGTTATAGTTCCCTTGTCCTACCTGCTTCAGAAACTGAATGTGGTGTTGGCAAACAGTCTTTTATTCCCTATAACAACCTGTACATTAGGTTGTTTAAACTGCAGAGAAATTGATTTAAACCAATGTTTGCTAATTTATTTTTCAAATTGTGACTTCTGGCACCCATCTACCTCCTTTGTCTAAGTAGTAAAGTACTGTAAATTGCCTATGTCCAGGAATTTAAAATCATTTACTATTATTTCTGTGCAGTGCTGCAAATTGTTTCTGAGATTTCTGACATAGTTAAAGAAGGCTTTCTGGTTACCCTTTACCTAGTTGGTTATTTTTTTACCTCATATCTGGCTTTGATTGATTTGATCAGGGTAACGAGCTCCCTATTAAATTTAGCAAGAGTGTCCTTAGCATCTTGAGAGTTAAATTTATTTTTGCAGGCAATATGTTTTCTTTTATTACAGAACCTGTTTATATTTGGGTTTGACTAAATGGAATTATTCTTAAATGTGGCTTTCTGTTTACTTCAGAGGGGGATAGATATGTCTATGCAGCTATTTACATGTCAATAGGATTTGACAGTAAAGGATTCCACATAATTCAGGCCATCGCTTAGTTTTAGTAGAGTAACCTTAGCATAATCTCTGAAAACAGAGGCACTGAAATGTGCTTTTGGCTTCAGTCTTCTAATGGATGTGACTGATTTGTTGTCCAGTTTAACTAGGGAGGAAGTAACAGTTGGTGGACACCAAAGTTGTCCCATATTGTTAAGGACTAAGTCCAGGATTTTATCACTCCTGTTTGGGTAGAGACTAACTGATCCAGATATCCTGTATTGATGAAATCCAGAACTGTCTGGGAATACATACTCAAGGATATACAAGTTTCCCAGTTAATGGAGGAGTAGCTGATTGAAGTCTCCTAGAATAATGGTGTTGGCTTAATGCATAGGGACACCATGTTAGGAAGGAGATATGGACTGATGGGGGTACATAGACGGGACCTATAGTTAGGTATGACAGAGTAAGGGGTTTTGTTAATGCCAAGTTGGATGTAGAGGAGTTCCACGTCATTGTCTCACTTAACAAGTCTGGAGATGAATTGTTATTTAAGACTATGTAGACAACATTACCCTTTCATCTAAGGTGGTAGTCCTGGAACTTGTGGCAGGTATTGAAATTCTGCATTAAAGGAGTGCTGTCATTGGTCTTGAACTAGGTGTCTGTGATCATGCATATATAGATGTTTTCCAGGGGAAGGAGTGCTTGTAAGGAGTGGACTTTTTAGCTTAGGCTGTGAAAAGGAAATTGGTT
Organism: Protopterus annectens; assembly: GCF_019279795.1. Classification (NCBI taxonomy): domain Eukaryota; kingdom Metazoa; phylum Chordata; order Ceratodontiformes; family Protopteridae; genus Protopterus; species Protopterus annectens. The sequence goes on along the minus strand of NC_056736.1, from coordinate 351,868,498 downwards.
ATTTTCTAATTCATGTAGCTATAAAATTCATTATAAAAGCTGTAAACATTTCTGAATGCAAACACACTAGTTATTAAAACAGCATTATGGTAGGGAATACTTCAGTACAGAGAGATTTAGCTATATACATAACCATGAGTTCCTTTATACCTTTCTGTCAAAAAACAAAACAAAACACCAAGTTCACATAGAGTTTAAAGTTGTTGTAACTTTGACAAAATCTATTTATGTACATTGCCAAGGGTGGAATGAGTAAACATTGTAAAAATATGTGGAAAGGAGGACAGTTTGACAAAGTCTCTAAGGGAGGTAGCATACCCCTCAGCTGTACAGGTTTTTGCCGAATGTCCAGATTTTTGCCCCATATTCCTCCTAAAAAGGATTGAAGTTGCAAAATAGTTTTAGACATCATATCTTTTAGGAAAATGCATACCAACACAAATCCTGTTATTCTAGCAATTTTATTATAAGTTCATAAAAGCAGTATTTATAATTTGTCCCTGAGAGAGAGAGAAAGAGAGAGAGAGAGAAAGAGAATGCCCTAGTTAGATTTAGCAGATGGAATTTATTTTCAAGTGCATTTTCAAGGAATTGTGAGCTTCAAGGGGAAACAAAGGTTACTACTGCTCATGCTAAGTCTGCTTAAAATGTGCAACTGTTTTGTTTAGCAAATGGTATCATTATTGTGGCATAGAATTTTAAAGCAGTGTTAGCACAGCAGGTAGCATACTTGCATCTTGATGCAAAGGGCTGTAGGTTCTAGTCCTACAGCATGCACATTTGTATTTTAAGGGGGTATGGTACTGCAGTCCTTAGTATGTCCTCCTTTGGATAAGACACCTAATAACTATAAACCTGTTTTTCAGCTTGTCACCCATTCCTTATTGCAATATACCAGCTTACCATTTCTTTTAATGTAACATAGGCAATTTATTCTTCAAGGGCAACAGGCACTGAATTTGTAAATGAAACACTGAAATATAAAATTGTTTTCTAGCAACAACCTCTTCATTGGTTTCAGATCTCTTTAATGTGGAATTATTCAGATGACTTTTACTTCTGCAGAGATTCTGCATATTGATTGATATTGGTGGGTTGTATGACAGAAGTTTGAGTGGCCCTTTATGGTTGAAATATTCTGAATTGGGCACGTTGTCATTATTGGTTCATATGATCTGTTTCATTGCTTAAAGGAAAAATGTTCAGAACTATAAATTTAAAACATACTCTAACAAGTGGTGCTGTGTTATACAAGGGATATAATTCATTTATCTTATAGTATAATTAAAACAGTCAGGAAGGTGAATCAAAGAACTTTTGCATGGTTCTAAAAATGTGTGCAAAGGTAAACTTACCCTGCCACTGGCCAGATGCATTTTCTTTGAATGTGAGTTTCAATGCTGTTTCAGTGAATGTGGGTTTCAAAGGTAGAGAAGCTTTAATGCTAAGTCTGTTTTTATTGTAAGATTATTGCTTTGTTTAGGTTTAGTAAATGTCTATCAGTGTTTGTGCTATAAAATTTAAAATAAAAGTTGTAAATGAAATCCAGATATCTGTAATCATTGTAGAAGTAAAGCATAAAACAGTATGCACACAGAGATTTGAACAGTGTCTATGACAAACGGGGAGAAATAGCCAAGTAATGGGACACTGGAATGGCTGCGTGGGTGGGGGGCTGCGTGGGTGTAGGGGGTGGGGCTGCGTGGGTGGGGGGGTTGTGTGGGTGGAGGGGGTGGGGCTGCATGGGCGGGGCTCTAGTTTGCACCCCCTGCAAAAAATCCTGCGGGCTCCCTTGACCATCACTACACCCCAAGTATCTGTGCTGGGCCCTTTACTGTTTGGAATCTATTTTTGACAGTCCAGGATAAAGTATAGAGCCTTTGTATTAACAAGTTTGCTTATTCTTGCATATTAGGTGCAGTATGATGTCAACATACTACAGGAGGGGCTAACACAGACAAATGAGTGGTACCAAAGCCATACAGTCTACAAATAAATGCAAAATGTGTCATTATCATACCTCTCAACCTGGAAACATCAAAAATCTGGACAAAGGCCCATGAAAAATAGGTACAAATCTGTATGCTGATTAACATAAAATTTGCCAGCATAATTATTTAACCACACCCACTCAAATGGAATTGTGGGATACCAACTTTTAAATGCAACCTGAAGAACAGACAACCAAAATATGACCCCAGAGTCCCCTGCAGCCATTCCAATGTGTGTCCCATTACTTGGGGCTATTTCGCCCCATTTACCATAAACACTAATGTGCATACTGCTTTACTTCTGCAATGATTATTTGGATTTCATTTAAAACTTTTATTTTACATTTTATAGCACAAACACTAATAGACATTTACTAAACAAAGCAATACAGTCTCACAATGAAAATAAACTTAAATATTAAAACTTCTCTGCCCTTGAAACCCACATTCAAAGAAAATGCATCTGGCCAGTGGCAGATAAAGATTACCTTTGGGCTGTTTTGACTGAGTTGTTCAACAACTTCCAGACCCAATACATTCTCAGCAATAACATTATTTTCTGTAAAACACCATAAGTATTCTACTTTTCGATCTCACTATACCTTAAGAAAACACTGCAACTTAAGAGACATTACCTTTCTAAAGCCTTTATAAAAACTAGATACATGAATTTCTTGTTTTTTTTTTGCTTATGATACCACCATTCCTTCCAAAAATCCATACATATCATGTAAGCTACAACTGAGGAAAGTATTAGTTTTGTGGAGAAATCTAAACGAATGTTTAATAGGGTCATATAATTCTACAATGAACAGTATACTTTTGGTATAAAGAGACAAGAGACTCCCTACAGTCTGTAATATTTAAATGTCATCATTACCATTTAAAATGTGTGCGCTAACTTTCTTACATTTAGAGAAACATGCATAAACTCCCATATAAAAACATTTCTGTCCAGTATCCTTTATTAAACCTACAGTCATTATAGTAGTAGATTCATTTAAACATTTGGGTACTCTGTCAATATGTATGTAACTATTAAAGTGGCACCTTGTTGCAGTTAGGCATGTGCTCTTATTTATTCTATCTCTAAAAGCCCTATAAGCCAGAAGACCTACTTAATTTTATTACAGTATATTGTCTTTAAAAACTACAATAATCCTACATTCAGAACTACTAAAAAAACTCCTGATGGCAGCAAGTCGCTAAGTATATAATGGATTTGAAAGAAATAGGCCCAATTCTAATAGAAAGGGCACTTTCAAGTGCTTAAGATGCAAAGCTTGCAACTCCATTGACAGCTCCAATGTTTTTATACATCCATACTCCAGGCAACAGTACAATTTTAATGTCTATGCTGATTGTACTAGTTCCCACATCATATACTTAGCGATTTGCTGCCAATGTAGTGCTTTCTATGTTAGCAAAACAGATCAACGTCTTAAGGAACATATCCTCAGACATTTGAGGGACATCAAACAGAAAGATCCCAATAATGCCTTAGCAGCCCACGTAGCACAGTAGTCTTCTCATTTCTTTGTATTTGAGGCCATAGAGGCAGTCTGTCAAACCACAAGAGGAGGTGATGTTCATAATCGCACAGAGCAAAGGGAAACATGCTGGATAATTAATTTAAGAGCAAACAGATCACCAGGCTTGAATACTATTGTACCATTAAAACCTGCACTTAAGAATAGAAGGAAATATGATTAGCAAGTTTACTTGAATGTTGCTTCATTCATATAATGTATTCACATCCATAGCTATTAGTTTTCTCATATACAATCCTATAGTAAAGTATGTTATATTCTTTTCATTAAAGTTTTGATTTTACTATTAAGTTTTACTGCCATGGTGGACATCATGAGTTTTTTTAGTAGTGTTTGCCTTTTCTCTTCGTCATTGGTGTCCTTCACAGTGTAAGAAAGTTTTTTACCTACATTCAAAACTACACTGCAATTCAGTAATGTAACATATAACATAATTTTGTCCATTCCACCATATGCAATAAAAAGAAGTTATGTCTTACCATAACGTTCCATCTGTATTGTTGATCCTCGTCCATTCATTACGTATGGGTTACGGTTCCGATATTGGAACTGAGCCGGCCATATGCCAAGCTCGCGCCAGCGATAAACTCTCAAGCTAAGCAATCTCTTACCTATAACCCCCCTCTCCCTGTTACCTCAGATTGAGTTTGCAAGTCAGAAAAAGGTAGTGGCTATCTCTGGTCAAATGACCTAAAGAGAAGGATGGTGAGATCCACTAGAAGCCATAGGAGGGGGAAGGAGGGAGGGTCGTAATGAGTGGACGAGGATCAACAATACAGATGGAACGTTATGGTAAGACATAACTTCTTTATCTGATATTGTTAATCCTCGTCCACTTCCTTACGTATGGGACAGAGTCCCCAGCTACCTCTATTCCTGGGAGGCTTTCATGGAAGGACATTCCTGAGCACCATAGAACCAAAAGATGTTCTTCCCTTGAAGGCCAATTCCAACTTGTAATGATTGATAAAGGTATGAGGAGAGGCCCAAGTTGCAGCTGCACAGATGTCATTTAAAGAAGCTCTGGCATGGAAGGCAGCAGAAGTTGCCACTGACCTTGTTGAATGAGCCTTGATGGTAGTTGGCAAAGAAGTATTGTGTACCGAATAAATATGGGTCACAGTGTCTTTTAACCATCTAGCCAATGTGACTTTAGCAACAGCACATCCTAATCTAGATCCAGAAAAAGCCAAGAATAACTGGTCTGATTTACAGAAAGATTTAGTCCTTTGCAAATAGAAACGGAGTTGTCTGTGTACGTGTAGGGTGTGTAGGCAGTACTCTCCCTCATTGGAATGATCAGGAAAAAACACTAGCAATTCAATGGTCTGATTAATAGACATTTCAGAAATGACTTTTGGCAAGAAGGAAGGGTTAGTTCTTAAGGATACCCTGTCTGGATGAAAAATCAAGTATGGACTCTTTGTACATAGGGCCTGAAGCTCAGCGATACATCTGGCAGAAGTAATAGTGACCAAAAACAAGGTCTTCCACAACAGATATTTGAGGTCACATGAAGCAGCTGGTTCAAAAGGGGGCAATGTCAGAGCTTGAAGAACTAAGGATAAATCCCAAGGTTGAATAGGTTCCCTGAAAGGGGGTTTCAGATGATTCACACCCTTTATGAAGGCTTTACATAACTTGTGAGACATGAGGGAGGAGTCTTGGACATTCTCATGGAAATTAGAGATCGCAGCCAAATGTACTCTAATGGTCGATGCTGACAGCCCCAATTGAAGTAGGGTGGTTTGATATTCGAGTACCATCGATACCGGTGCTGAAAAGGGATCAATTTCCTTATCTTTCAGCCAACAGGCAAATCTTTTCCATTTGCCTAGATAAGTCATTCTAGTGGAGGGCTTATGAGATGCAATAAGAATGTCCTGTACTTGTGAGGGAAGATCATTTTGCCTGGCAAACAAGGGAATTGGAGGAGCCAAGCTGTGAGCTTCAGACTGTACAGGTTGGGGTGAATCAGATTCTGTGGATGGGAGATCAACTCCGAGGTTGGACAAAGAATCCATGGTTGATCTAGTAGGTGAGGCCACAGAAAGGGGAAACAACTCTGACAAGGCCAATATGGAGCAATAAGGATCACTTTGCTCTTCAATTGATGGGCTTTCTTCAGAAACTGGGGAATGAGGGGAGTGGGTGGGAAGGCATAAAGAAGACCCGAGGGCCAATCGTGAACTAGAGCATCCAAGGTGACTGTCCTGGAAGGAGAATCAGGGCAAAGTAGTTGCTGCATTTGAAGTTGGTCGGGGATGCAAAGAGGTTGCAGCACGGATGGCCCTAACAGTGGAAGATCTCTGCCGTTATGAGAGGATTCAGGGACCACTCGTGAGGTTAAAGAATGCACCTGCTGAGTCTGTCTGCTATCACGTTAGAACTCCCGGGAATGTGCGTTGCTAGAAGAAAGCGGTTGGTAGCCATCGCCCATTGCCATATCCTCATGGCCTCTCGACAGAGGGGGTAGGATTTGGTTCCGCCCTGTTTGTTGATGTACCAGACTACCGCCATGTCATCTGATTGTATCGCAATTGTCCCTGAAGGCAGCAAGGGACGGAATGCCTGCAATGCCAGAAGCACTGCTCTCAGCTCTAAAACATTTATATGCAGATGGGCCTCCACTTTGGACCAAGTGCCTTGGACTGTCTGACCCTGACATAGCCCTCCCCACCTCATCAGGGAGGTGTCCGTGGTCACTGAAGCCCTGGGCTGCTGAGGGGAGTAGGAGTGAGACCATTGTGATGGGTTGTGGTTCAACCACCACTTTAGATCTTGTTTACATCTCTGAGTTATGTGAATCTTGGCTGAAAGGGGAAGCTGAAAAGGATACCATTGGGTGAGCAGTAGCTATTATAGAAGTCTCATGTGAAACCTGGCTAAGGGGACAATGCTGATGCAAGCTGCCATGGAGCCCAACAGCTGCAGGATCGAGTGAGCTGTGGACTTTTCCATTGAGAGAACTGGTAACAGTTGCTGTCTGATTCTTGATATTCTGTGTTCCGGTATGGATGCTCTGCAAGTTTTTGTGTCCAAAATGACCCCTATGAATTCTGTGGACTGAGAAGGGGTGAGATTGGATTTCTGCCAATTTATTGTTATGCCCAACTTTTCGATAGTATTGAGAGAGTATGCCAGGGCTTCCTCCAATAGGTGTCTGGTGGGGGTGGAGAGGAGCCAGTCATCTAGATATGGAAAAACCTGAAAACTTTGAAGTCACAGGTGAGTTGTGACAACTGCCATGCACTTTGTAAACACTCTGGGGGCTGTAGAGAGTCCAAAGGGCAGTACTCCTGAACTGGTAATGACTGGTTCCCGCACAGAAGGGCAGGGATCTTCTTGATGGTCTGTCCACCTTTATGTGGTAGTACGCATCCTGAAGATCTATCAAGCACATCCAGTCATCTTTTTCCAAGAGAGGAGTGATAAACTGTATAGTGACCATCTGAAATTTTTGCACACTCACAAATTTGTTTAGCACATTGAGATCCAAAATTGGTCTCCAGTCCCCGGTTTTCTTTGGCACCAAAAATAGTCTCAAGTAGAATCCAGATCCTATCTGGTCTGTTGGGACTACATGGAGGACTCTTTTGTTTAGCAGCTTTGTAATCTCTAGAGCTGCTTCTTCCCTTTGACTGGGTGGAACATCGGGAAATCTTGATGGTGGGACAGGACAAAGTTTGAAGGGGATCTTGTAACCTCTGGTTATTATCCTTTGTACCCAAGAATCGTTGGTAATGGTTAGCCAGGCAGAAGGGTACAAAGAGAAACGTCCCCCAACCACTTCCAGAGGAAAGGGGTTGGGCCACTCTTCAGGAGCATTGGTAGGATTACCCGGAGAAGGAATCTCTGGAACCCTGATTACGCGGACCCCCTCTGCCCCAAAAGGGGCATCTTCCTTGTGAGTTTCCCCCTCTGCCTCTAGGGGAAAAATCGGCCTGTGTGCCACGGAAAGGACCCTGAGATTTTCTGTACCACATCTTCCTACTCTTTTGGTTTCTGGAGAAAGCATGTTGGGGGGAAGAATAACGGACACCTATTGCAGACAGGGTCTTACCATCCTGTTCACACCTGGCCAATGTAGTTTTGACTTTGGGTCCAAACAAGGAGGAGGACTTGATGGGAGCATTGAGAAAGGAAGCCTTGAAGGGTTCTGCGAAATTACACAAGTGCATCCAGGCATGTCGTCTCAAAACAATGCCTGAACTCGCTGTTCTAGCTGCTCCTTCTGATGCATGGGACACCAAGCGCATGGAGGAGTTTGAAATCAATTCAGTAGTGGCCAGCTGAGAGGCCACTTTATCACGGACCTCATCAGACACGGCACCTGTCAAAGTTTTAGAGAGCTCAGATACTAGGTCCTTTTGAAGTCTGGTGAAGTGTGCCATATCATTCAGGGATGTGATAGCAAAGGTCGCTGATGCAAAGGTGTGCTTCCCTATCCTATCCAATGCCCTGGACTCTTTGTTGGGCGGATGGACAGTCTGGCTTTCCTCTTCTGCCAGGTCTTTCTTAGTTGCGGCTGCCACCACCAGAGCATCTACAGGGAGACCTTTAGACCAATGAGGTTCAGAAGCAGGGGGGGACAAGATTTTGTCTGACCTCTGGGGAATGGCCTCAACAGTATTAGGGGTCTTCCATGCACACTGCACAATGAGCCGGATCAGTTCGTCTGCAGTGGGGTAACCCAGGAGGTAGGGGGCCGGGCGTGAAAAGCCTGCAGGAACACAGACTCATACTGAAAAATAAAGCCAGCACCTCGACCTATCGAGGTGCTGGCTTTATTTTTCAGTATTGGTCAAACAAGCTTGGTTGCCGAGCACCAGTCGTACTTGCTAGCTTGCTTCCTAAAGGAACACAGACTCCTCAGAAGTCTCTGTTTAAAGATTTCTAGGATATCACCAAAGGATACATCAGAAGGTGAATGAGGGGACCCTTCCCCATCATCAAAGTCTGTGTCTTCAGTGAGAGACTCCTCAGTGGAGTCCATATGCTTCCTCTTGCACGAGGATTTCCAATGAACTTCCTCAGAGGGAGACGCTGGGGAAGACAACACTAAGGGGGTATCCTGGGAGTATATTCTGAGACCTCTGCGCCCGGTGTCCACTAGAAGCAACCTGTGTACATAGTGGTCCAGAGGAGGACGGTGGGATAGTAAGCACAGTATCAGCGGTAGATGCCAAGGCCTTCTCCATGACTTGGAAGGCAGGTCCACTAAAAGAGGGGTGAGTGCCCAAGGAGGAAGTCACCTCTCCCCTAAGTGACCCAGCCTGCCAACTGGGAGTCCGAGGTTGGCTGAGAAAAGTCAAATCCTGGGTCGTAGCAAAATTTTTCTGCCACGAAGGCAACTTCGACTCCTTAGAGAGATCCATAAAGGGAACCATAGAGGGAGAAGACTGTGCTACATCAATAGATTTCAAGGGAGAAGGATAGGTCTTGAGAGGTGGAATTCCTCTGGCCAAAAGTACTTGATCCACAAGTCGCAATACATCATGTTGGGAGAGGCTTCTGGTAGATCTCACAGAAACAGCTGAGGGGGAAACAGGTCTATCTAGAGATGAGGGCAGGTCGGTGCCCATCTCAGTAAACTGCACCAAAAACAATGGTGCCGTAAAGGACTGCACTACAGCTGTCTGCACCGAGGAAGTCATCGGTGCCAATGTAATGGTCTGCACCGATGAAAAGGTCGGTGCCGAATTAGTTGTCGGTGCCAAGGTTGGAACCGATAAAATAGTAAACAAGGACTGAGCTGTTGGTTCCAAAACAATGGTGGACTGCGCCGACTGTGAGGTCGGTGCCAGTAAAGAAGTCTGAACTGAGGGGCCCCTCGGTTCCAATACAGCAAAGGACATCGGTGCCATAGACATAGGTGGTGCCGAGGACTTTGTCGGAGCCGAAGATGTCAGATCCGAGAGAGTTGGATCCGAAGCAAAAATCTTTGCTTACTTTCTTGGTTGATGAGAGTCCCCAGCCGGGGACGAAGGAAGAGATTTAGCCTTAGAAGCATCCTCAGACTTCTTTTTATGGGATCTTGGAGGGGTTGAGGCCTCTGACCCAGAAATAGCCTCTGAAAAGGGAGACTTTAGTAACCCTTTCAGCAAAAGTTTATTTTTCCTCTCTATCAGTGTCCTGTTGTCAAAATTCTTACAAATCCCACAGGGTGGGTCAACAGTTAAGTGAGGTGCACCTAAACAGAAAACACACAAAGAATGTGCATCTGAAGTAGGTAGTTTATGTCCACAATCATAACATCTTTTAAAACCAGTACTACCTTTTTTATCTGTCATGTTAAAGGAAAGGCAAATACCAACAATAATACAAAAACACAAAATTACTCGAAGGAAAGAAAGGAAAGGCTATCTATCAACTGATACCTTACATTAGATAAAAAGGGTGAAAGTGACTAAAAAATTTTAGAAAACTGAAAGAAAAGGGAGTCGCTAAATGTGATAAGGTAAGAGAGATCAGAAAATCAACTTTTCTGAGAGGAAAAGTCCTTATTTTGAAATAAAAGGACAAAAAATGGTTTCACTTAGCTCAAGAGCAACAGCCTGACACGACCTGATGGCGACACGGCAAATGAAATCTGAGGTAACAGGGAGAGGGGGATTATGGGTAAGAGATTGCTTAGCTTGAGAGTTTATCACTGGCACAAGCTTGGTATATGGCCGGCTCGGTTCCGATATCAGAACCGTAAGCCATACGTAAGGAAGTGGACGAGGATTAACAATATTAGATCAGTTGTTCTAAGGGGGATCCCCTTCAGTACATCGACATGCCACAAAGCCGACACCCAAAACACCGTGACCAAAAGACCGAAAACACACAATACCAACAACTCACAAAACTGAACACCATAACACCGACACCCAAAACACTGACACACAAAACGTAAACTACACATTACACACAACTATATATGTACTAACCTTAACCCAAACCCTAACCCTAAGGTCTGACACTACCGCACACTTACCCTACCCACACCCTAACCCTAACTCATTTAACCCACCCCTAAACCTAAAGTTCGTCACTATCGCACACTTACCCTACCTGCACCCACCCCTAAACCTAAAATCCATCACTATCGCACACTTACCCTACCTGCACCCTAACCCTAACTAACTTAACCCACCCGTAAACATAAAGTCCGTCACTATCGCACACTCACCCTACCTGCACCCTAACCCTAACTCACTTAACCCGCCCCTAAAACTACAGTCCATCACTATCACACACTTACCTTACCCGCACCCTAACCCTAACTCATTTAACCCACCCCTAAACCTATTGTTCGTCACTATCGCACACTTACCCTACCTGCACCCACCCCTAAACCTAAAGTCCGTCACTATCGCACACTTACCCTACCTGCACCCTAACCCTAACTCACTTAACCAACCCTTAAACATAAAGTCTGACACTACCGCACACTCACCTTTCCCGCACCCTAACCCTAAATCCCTCACTATTGCACACTTACCTGTCCGCTCCCTAACCCTAAATCCCTCACTATCACACACTTACCGAGTCGCGGTCACACGTTGCCCATCTCGGTGTTTCGGCTGTCAGGATTTCACCTTGTCGATCATCTGCATTGTTGGTCTTTTGGTCTCTGTGTTTTGGGTGTCGGCTTTGTGGCGTGTCAGTGTAGTGAATGGGACCCGTTCTAAGGTTACTAACAAAGGAAATGTCCCCAAAGCAAGTAATTCACTTTCACTTTGTTTAAAATAATATTACAAATATACTGAACAATTTGAATTGCAAACAGTTTAAAATGTTTTTTCTGACAGAGCTCCAGTCATAAACCGTAAACCAGAATGCTCTTATCCAAAAGTATAGCAGTATATTGCAGTGTTAAGCATAATTGTAATTCTTGGACCTCTTTCACCCTCTGTCATCAAAGATATAGTTTAATTAGGCCCTCTGCATTGTTCAAATCACATAATGAACAAAATGGTCCTTAAGAATTCATGTGGTAATATATGGACATTGCTAACATTCTGAGTGCATCTATACATTATTAACCATTCTCTGTGCTAATCAAATGTCTGTTCAACTAATTCAGTGGTAAATCTTAGAAAATCTCCAGAGTGGGTGTTTTGTAGTATGCAATGATGATGTTTTGATAGCAAATAAACTGAAATGCAGCAACTTCTTGCTTGGGAAAATACATTCTGCTATTCTTTTGTTATACCAGCAGCACAGAGAATTTAGGGAATTAGAAATCAGATCCATTTGTGCCTACAGTCTATTCAAACACAGCAGTTCATTATTACCGGAGGATCCAATTACACCAATATCCTGCTTTGACAGTCCCAAGCAAAATGTGTTAAAACACAAATATGTAGTGAAATGGAGACTTAAGTAAGAAGCATAGAAAGTTATTATATATGTATTTGGTACTGAATACATTTATGCATTTTCAGTCCTCCCATATACACCTGCTTAAACACACACTCACACATTCATACACACAAAACAAGCATATCCACTTAAATGCACATAAATGCACACACTCACAAGCAAGCACATACACAGATGAGCACACAGAAATACAACCATATACATACATTCACACACATCACAAACAGGCATATGCAGAGATGATTCCACAAAAGCACACATGTGCACGTGCACACACACACACACACACACACACACACACACACACACACACACACACACACACTGCTCTGTAATTTAGAAATAACATCAAAAAAGAACCACCATCCCTGTCATGGCAATAATGCTATGAAGTATGAATATCAGAACCTATATGAACGTAGGACTCATGATGTCAGTAACAGGCCCCCCCAAGCATCGGTTAGCATAACTTAGCAATTATTTTTATGTTTTTACCTGGAAGCGGAGGAGCTGGGGGAATAAGTAAAATATTCTTCATGTCTGGTGGTCAATATTGCACAACCGCTCTTTGACTCAGGTCTGACTGCTGCTGCCTGGTGCTCTGCTGCACACTGATGTCTGCCTGACTCTGAAATTAAAAGGTTACAGCTTGCTTTGGGATGGGATAGCCTTGCCAACTGTCACTGAGTTGACTTTAACATCACACTTCACTTCTAATTTAAAAAAAAAATACTGTTGGGTCTATTGCTGTCTTGCGGTCTGACTCCCTCTGCTTTAGCCTGTGTGTAATCCAGTCCCCAAGTCCGAATCCTGAACCGACCCTCTCTAAACTAACTCCAAGTCTCTGTCTAGTTTGAAAAGAAGCACTCCTCTGCAAGTCTGCACACACTTCCATTTAGCTTAACTGCTGCTGCACCAAATTCCAAGACGCATACCTATTGTAACACGTTGCTACTGCTCAAACATAAACATACAGCCAATGAATGAGTGAGTCACACCCCTCAAGCCCTCAGCTGAATTCTGACAGGCTGGCAGGCAGCTTACGATGCTGCCATCATCGCACATGTGATGACATCAGCAGAAAAATTGCTGAGGAAAAAAATTAAAAAAAAGGCTGGGAAAGAATCGTGAATAAAGGGGGACAATTGAAAATTCATGGCTCCCCATTATTTGGACCTCAAAATCAGTAAATGTCAAGGAATTTGGCATGGTTGAAAGGTATGGTCATTATTTTGGCCTTCTACAAAGTGGAATTCCCCAATAATTACATCATTGACAACACTCCCTTATGCTGAAATCTAGTGGTGCAAAAGCTGGGAACACACATAGACAGCAATCTGAACTTCGACCACCAAATATCCACAGTGGTATGGAAAGGCAATGTTGTGCACCTCATAAGTCAGGTCATTGTATCCAGATTTGAGGATGATATAACACCACTGTACCCAAACCTCATCAGAAGACTAATAGAGTATAATGCTCACTTTGGCATGTACCTCACCAGATACCACCAGCAGCTGAAGCGACCACAGGGGGTTCTCATCAAGAAAATACAGGACCTACAAAGCATTCCATGATGTATGTGGATAGACTGAAAGCCCTATCATTGTAATCTGTATTGTATAGGATGAGGTGACTTGTGCTTGGCTTACAGGCCAGTCTCTGTCACTGCCCTGACAGGAATACTGCACATCTGCAAATCAGCTATATGTGGTGACATCAGCAGTTTCTGGTGGGTAGAAAATGGTAATAACATTGTCTCACATACCAGTGTAAAATACTTTCTCTAATGTCAAGCAAATGTTCAAACATGCACACACACCTCAGTTGACTGCTGTGAGAACAAAATCCCTACCTATCTAAATAAACAGATCACAGAACTCTGCATATAAGGCAAACACCACAGCTCAAGTCTGACTTGGAGAGTGTCAGACAATATTTTATAGGTGATGAGATCAGCAGTGTCTGGTGGGGAGGAAATGGTAATAACAGTGTCCCACATGCTGGAGTAAAATGCTCTCTCTAATGTCAAGCAAGTGCACAAACATACACACACTCCAGTTAACTGCCTTGAGAACAGAACCCCTACCTATCTAGGTACACAGACTACAGAACTCAGTACTTTATGCAAGCACCATGGCACATGTCTGACATGTACAAGGCTGCATGATAACTTATAGTGGATTACCTCAGCACTGGATGTTGGAGAGATGTTGAAAGGCCTGCATGAAATGGATGTGTAGCCATGTTCAACTTCCAAGATTTTTCACATTCTGCATATTACCATATTGATGAATGTGCAATGAGTAGTATTTGGTGGTTGTGTTCCATTGTGCAGGTATACTTTAAGAGACAGCTTTGCAAACTATATGCAAACAGGTGTCTACATTACTAAAAGTATTGGAAAATCAGAATGTGTATTGTCATTTTACAGATGTGCATGGTATATAACACATTTGTTATTCATTTATGTAGAGTAGTTAATATATTTGTGAACAAGTACTGAGAGACCAGGGTTATAGTGCATGGGGGAGGTAACAGATGGCTGCCTTGCAAATATGTGACCTTTTCATGCATAGGACCTTCATTATTTTTCAGTTTCCACATGTAGTTTCATGTCATGAACACTAAATGGACAGTAAACAAAAGTAATACATGCTATTGTCCACTTTGCATACTGCACTGGTTTGTGTGATAGTTATGAAAGTGTTTATGCATGCGAGATACACATTTCTAACACTTTCCCTGTTTGCACATAGTTAAGTAGTGCACAAAAGTGAGGCTCATTGCTAAAATTATAAGAGTCAGTACTGAGTGCATGAAACACACCTGATGCTTAGCTGACTCTGTGGCAGCAGGTGTAAATGCATTGACACATTTCCTTTTGAGCCCAGATAATATAGGGTTGGAATCCAGGGGTATGTAATACTTTTAAATAATGCCACAGGAATGGTGAAATAACAGTTGCATAATTCCCTATTCATTCTTAAGTTCTGTGTGTTAACTGCAACATAATGTTGCTTACCATGTTGGTATGGTACCCAACAGAATTAATCAAATGTATCCATTTTGAAATTGTTGACTGTTTGCATCTTGTCTGCAGGTGTTCAATGGCTGTAAGTGTTTAAGAAGCTTGCTAACTGCCGGGCAATGTCACTTAGTGATGTTGAATGATAGAAAGCAACAATTGCAATAATGTATCCTTTTTTACCTTTACACTGTATATGCCCTGTCTACAGTTGTTATGTCTGCTTCCTATGTGAGCCACTAATCCAGATTTGTGCACTGCTAAGCATCACACAAACAAGATAAGAACAGCCAGACATGGCACTTGTTGTGTTTCTCCCTTTTCCTTGCTTGTGTGAAGCCGCACATCACTCAAACACTGGCATTAAAAAAAGGAAAATTAGGAAAAAATGAAAAAAATAAATCAATTAAATAACAACATGGTTGCATGACATATTTTTACATGGGCCTGGATTTGTATTCTCATGCCAATGAACCCTGTAAACAAAGTAGGAGTGTCTTATGCCTCTTTGCCACAGAAACAGCTTTGCAGCAGAGAATGAAAATCATTGTGCATACTTCTGAGTTCTTGGTTCATGTATCAGTTTCAGATGTAGTGCACTGAGTGATCACACAACCATTTATGACTATTGCTTGCATAAATGCAGCTCTGTCTTATCTCTGTCTGTATCTGTTGCTCATTCTTGCCTTATCAAACCAGTAATCTGAGGCATGCAGTCTGTAATAGATTCTGTATCATTGTCCTCAAAATGTGTGAGGAGATTAAATGGCAACAGTATACAGTTGTCAAGAAATGAAGGGAAGGTTGGATGTTACTGAACAGAAACTGTGAAATGTTTGTTGCTTACTTACATTTAAAACTTGATACAATTACTTTTATACTTTGTAAGTCTAATCAGGCTGACACATCCACTGGAGGTAAGGGAGTCTGAATTACTGTTGTGTTTTCCTTCTCCCTACCAGTAATCAGTCACAGTTGTAGTCCATTAGCAACAAACTTTGCGGGAGTAGCTGCACTATGTTTACATCCGATACATAGAGCCAAGTATTTAGGATTCAGCAATTCTAATGAGTGCATACTCATCTGCATCCTTACTGTGCTCACAGCCCTGAATCTACACAACCTGAAGGTGAGAAGACTTGTCTAGGTGGATAACACAGAATAAACTACTACTGCAGGATTTATCTGCATAGAAGACTACTGATATTGATAAGATATGATTGCAGTTTTCAGCTATATACTGGAAATACTGAAATGTCACTATGAAAAATCATATATATATACATACATATATATGCTTTAGCAGATGCTACTATGCTACTTTTATCGGTAAGAATTTCTTACAAGTGTACTGATGGCATAGGCATATTTTTCAGGGCATTTTATTTTCTCAGATGCATGGGCTTATTAAATGTCATCACAAGTGCTAAAGTTACAACTGTTTTTTTCTATTTAAACATTTCTATTGTTATTTTTCATGAAATGTAAATGTCTTCTAATGTGAATGACACAGAGGTGTTAGCCTACTAGGATGGCCCATACACACATCTAGGTGAGTGTTGGCCATAGCTAGACATGACTGGAAATTGCATAAAATGGAATGTTCTGTGGTAAATGTGTACACATTTCAGGGACAGTTTATTTCATAGCACTTTTAGCATTTCACTGATAGTTTGTTAGTAAAATGTGTCATATACCTGTTGTTTTGGGAGTGAGGGAGCCAAGTTGCATTTCTGTATTGACACAAACAAAATTTGCTATTGTTACTCTCCTTGTTTTGGACCCAGGATTGCTTTGTGTTTGACTGCAGTATGTTACAACTGCACAATTCCTTTTTTTTATATTTGAATATCTTGACTGTTTTAGGTTTCTCCAGTGGGTAATAGTGAAATACTACCTTTTATGTGTTATATCTAAGCAGGACTTTTTATGTGATACTTATGTGTATTATCCTTTCTTTGTGTTTTATGTCATCTTGTACTATTGAACCCAAGAGCCCCAATCCCCACAATCTCCCATCAGTTACCCGGAGAATGAAGTCAGTGTGGAAGCCTTTAGGTGACATGGTGCCTTACTACTTGAGAGGGGATGAGAGGATATGTCTGGCAGAATGCAAATTTGGCAGCAGATAGTGACTGATGTGAACACAGTAGGTGGCCACTCATATGATTTTATCGGCTTGCAGGAGAGCAGCTGCAGTGGCCTGTGAATGGATAGCTACTGGGGGGGGGGGGCGCTGCTACAGAGACACCACTGACACCAAAGGAAGAGTTCCTGTCCACTATTAGGAATTCAGACATCTCACTGGAAAGTGCACAATGGTGTGCCACTGACATTGATGCTGCTGTTTCAGGGTGGACAAGTATGCCCAGGTGGAGCTTCCAGGTAGGCTTACTTATCTCAGCTGAAAAATATTGACAGCAATACTTAAGTTCTTTGTTTGGAGGGTGGTAGTTGCAGACTGATACAGTTAACAACTCATTCTGGTTGACTATACATGGGCTTGGGGTGGATGTGTCATGCAAGTTCTTGTTAAAAGCATTGTCAATTGACATATAAGGGGCAAAAACTTTTAACCCCCTGAGTTACTGCTCATTGTGATGATGATGTCCATACCATTTGCTTAACTACTTCCAGGACCATCCACCATATGGAGCCTACAATCATCTGCACTTGGTAAGCCAAACATCTTTATGTCATCACTGATAAGCAGTTCAAAGATATATTTAGTTTGGGATGTGGGTGTCAGGACTGCTGTTTGTATTGCTGTAATAGTGGCACCACTGTTAATTTGTTAGCATATATTGTACTATAGTAGTATAGGTATTTTTTTCCTGTATTTGTTGCTTATTATCACAGGTAATCCTAACAGTGGAAGTGTGGGACTCCTACCACATGTCAGAGTATTAGCAGACTCTGATGATGATGGTGGCCAAACAGAGGCACATTCAGTGGGTGCAGAGGTTGAATCTGACACTGAGGTTGACATTCAGCCCATCCTCTGTAACTCCATCTGATACAGTTAGTAGATCTATACCAATCCATTCTGGTGAGCCCTTAGATATTGGACAGGTGGAGGGTAAGACACTCGGTCAGAGTAGTGTGGTTACTGTGGCTTCATTGCCTGCTGACTCTGGTCATAGCCAAAGTGTGGACAAGGTGTCATGTAGGAGGGTTGTTAGGGGTGCTCTGAAGAGGCCTGCTGAC
Source organism: Protopterus annectens (assembly GCF_019279795.1). Lineage (NCBI taxonomy): Eukaryota > Metazoa > Chordata > Ceratodontiformes > Protopteridae > Protopterus > Protopterus annectens. The sequence continues at coordinate 351,850,349 of NC_056736.1, read as the reverse complement.
CCTCCTCCACCTGATTCACATGTGTCTTCCTGTGTCACTCGACATATTTTAGGGCCATCATGGAGATGGTGGCATGTTCCAATAGGGCCTCCAGAGAAATGGTTAGGGTTGCAGGTGTGGCATAGGCTGACATGTGTGACTGCCTCCACTGTGTTGCCTGTTCAATTGATCAGATGACTAATGCACTGGAATGGGAGGGAGACATCATCCACTTGGGTGTAGGTCAGCCATATCATGTGATATTAGCCAATGTTGCAGTGCCTGATCATGCTGCCATAGTGACACTACTTCCACTACTCCATCAGTGGTTGAGGTGTCCACACCCAGATGTGGCAGGCCATAGGATCTGGGTCCTTGGTGTCCTAGTGAGGGGACCTCATCCAGCAGGCACCAGTCAGGTTCAGGTAGCAGAAGTGCATATGACTGTGGGCATGGATGTGCCAGTGCAACTCCTAGCAGAGACAGTTCTCATGGTTTGGTATGACAATGATGAACTGCCACCTCAACCATGCATGGTTCATACCTATCTGACATGCCAAGACATAGAGATAGCACAGAACTTGGCTGTGTTCTTGCAGACACTCAAACACCAGTTTCACCTAGAGGGGCCATACAGACAAACAGATAACAGTTATATGAAGCTTAAAACTCATTCTGTCTCACTGGCCATTTGTTACTTTATCCAAATGTCTGCCTGTTTCTATTTCTTACTCATATGTATTCACTTATCTTTTGTGTCAGCCTAGGCTTCCTGCCCCCCCTTCCACACACACACACACACACACACACACACACACACACACACACACACACACCACCCTGTGCAAGTGATGGTAAGTGTGTCATATCCTTGTATTCTATCTTTTGGAATCAGGGATACATAAGCTTTGTGACTGATGCTCAGGGTGCATGGCTGACTTAGTGCTTAGAATATCTGTTTGTGATGATGTTTCGCTAATTGTACTTTTGACATATTTTTGTCCTAGAAAGTTAGACAGTTGATAGAATTAAAACAGTTTTTGCATTGGTATTTTTAAGAATCTTCTGAGGATTATGACGTCTGAAACTGAAATGTGTCTCATTACTTTCTAACTTCTTTAATGATTTTCCAGTACAAAAGTATGTGGGTAAACTGAAGACATTCAGTGATCATCAGTACTTTTGAGAGGTATGAATGTGTTAATTTTTGATGCCTGAGGCCTACTACTTGATAGAGGACACATGTATTCACATAAGTCTCTGCCGTCACATGTAAAAATCATTGCAGTACAAATCATCCACCTTTTACTTACTTACTTTACCAAGTAACAGCATGCAAGGATATGTCGTCATTCATTTGTATTATTACACAATTCTGTTTTAACACTCCAGGTTCAACTCCAGCAGCTGCTACAGTTTTAGTTCAGGGCTGAGACTATCTGAGACTAGGAGTACACAGCCATTACAGGGGTAGGTAAAAATTGTGAGCATTACCTGGCATCAGTGTTACTGTATGTATGTGAGAAGGATGAAGGTTTTAGCCTCTTGGGGTGAGTGAGTGTGCTGTGAGTTGCCTCTTAGCCAATGCAAATGCATATTGAGCATGCCTGTGTCTGCCTACATCCACTGTAGCTGATGGTTCCTCCAGTGACTCAGTGTGGATGTGGTGGCCTAGCTATTGGTGGTGGGATGTGTGCCTCTTCCCCTTGTTGATCCTGCTGAAGCTGTTTTCTCAGGATGATGTTATGAAACATGGCACACAGTGAAGATTTCAATAGATGTAAGTGGACTGTACTGCAGAGCTCTCCCAGATGTATCTAGGCACTGGAACTGCAACTTCAGCATCCCAAACACATGCTCTATGATATTTCTGGTTTGAGCATGTGCCTCATAATGTTCTTCAGCAGGTGTGTGTGCATTTCTGATGGGTGTCATCAGCCACAGTTCCAGTGCATAACCTGTATCCCTCAGTAAATGGTTCTGTGGGATATCACCACATAGTGAACATCTGATACAGATGGGAGGTGTGCCAAATATGTGAGTCATGATAACTGCCTGGGTTACAAGCATGCACATTCAAGATGATTCCCTTAGCATTACACACAAATTGGCAGTTAATGGAGTGGAAGCCCTTTCTATTTATGTCCACCCTTTCCTGTTCTCCAGGTCTTGCCTTGATTTCTATATGTGTACAATCTACAGCACCCAGTACTTCAGGATAGTGGCTACAGAGTAGAACTCTTGCATATTTGCAGCCCTGTCCTCAGGACTACAGGAAAAATATATGTGGTCACTGGCATGTTGAAGCATAACATTCAGGAACTGATAGTTGCTGATGGCTGTGACATCCCCAGCATGTCCTCTTTTGGTATCTGAAAGTTCCTGCAGCTAAAATTCTAAGTGCTACACATACCTTTGTCTCCACTGGTATTGGTTCCCCTTGGTTTCTCCTGGGTCTGAGTTGAGGATGATAGAGGTTGCAGAGCTCCTCTTAAATCACAGTTAAAGTCTCATGTTATTTTAATATTCATATTTATCACTGCATAGTCTAAAATATGATGAAATAAGCTTTCCCTTTCTTTGCAATTAGTATAAGCATATAATGTTATAATTATGTATACTTGTTCATTTCATTTTAAACCTACAATGCTTAATCTTCCCATTTTTACAAAAGTTACATGTAATGTTTTTAAAGTATTTCTATAGAATACAGCTATTCCCAAACATCTTTCAATTCACAAATTCTGGACTATCTTTCATCCCCATAGTTTCTCTGTTTGTAATCTTTCTTCTTTTTTAAAAAATCTTGTGTCTTCTAATATGATTACATCTACATCACATGTGTTACAACATTCAAAAATCACTGTTCTTCTTATTATATTTTAATACTATTCACATTTTTTTAGAAAGTACTCTAAATTTTTATTTTCCCTTTTACTTAGATTCATGGTTTCATAGGTTCATAGCTAATTACTAGGCTAGTTGCCTTACTGGGCCATTCCTAGCCTATCCAATTTCCCCACCCAAAGATGAGACTCAGACACTTTACCTTATGTTTGTGAGTCAAACTCCTTAACCATTATACCAATCCCAACTATTGGCTGTATTTCTGTTTCATTGATTTCCTTTCTTTTTTTCTTTTGTACTTATCCCTTTAAATTTTCTTTTTTTGTGTTTTACCCTTTTTGCCAATATAATTATTTTTTATTTCTTTTACTATCTACCAACTTATGTCTTTTTCATCACTTATTTCAGAATCTTCTTCTATGTCATATTTATTATTTTTTAATCATATAGTTTTTCTTCTATTTCTTCTAATTCTACAATTTCTCTTTGTTTTTTATCTTCTCTTTTTCATTTTCCTTATTCTTATTTCCATTTTTACAGCCCATCCATAAATGTCCAATTTTGCTAAATTTACATTTCAAGCCACAATTTTGCATCATGTCCCATTTCTTCACAAATATAACAATTTCTTTTTATCACAATTACTTATAAATTGTCATTTTTTTCCAAAAAAAAAAAAAAAATACAAAAACATGTTCTGGTTGTCCTCAGTATTTTATGACACCCATATTCTCTTCCACATTTATCATGCTTGGTATATTATAATTTTTTCAGTTGCTGTTTTAAACACAATAATGTAATCCTAACCGCCAGTCCATAAACACCTTTATCATAAACTTTTACATAAAGATTTCAAATGTCCATTCAAAGTCTTTCTTTTCACCTCTGTTTCAAATTATACATGGATTTACTTTGTTGTTTCCCTGGTAAATGCTTTTTTCACATAAAGATTCCATGGGTTACAGTCTTTCATATTCTCCAAGAAAATTTTCCATTGAAAAAACAGTCTCAAATATAATGTCACAAAATGTCTATTATCTCATGTGGTTTTACACCCAAAGGAGGTATTAAATTGTCCCACACTTCATACCTGTTCTTTCTTTGTCTTCTTCACTTTGAATCCTTACCACATACTTCCATTTTTCATTTTCTTCTGCCTCTTTCTTTTCTGCTACTTCTCTTCTGCCTTCTTTTACTTTCTCTGCATATATTTTCTTTTCCCTCTCACCTCTGTTCTTCAAGATTGTCTTTGCTGCCTCCTTTTGTATTTTCTCCATAATGTCTCCCCATGAAATGTCTCTTTCATTTTCTGTATCACTCTGCATCAAAATTTCTTTAAGCAAATCATCTCTCAATCCTCCCAACTGGAGGGTTGTAATTATACATCCATCATTTGCTTGCTCGTCTCCATCAAACAGATTTTTTTTTGAACAACTCCAAAGAATCCTACATGCATTCTTTGATCTCAATATTAGCTTTTTCCTCCAGTTCTCTCATTATTCCATTATATCCTTCTCTCTCCATTGACCTGCTTGTTTCTCCAGGCCACCTCTATGCCTAGAATGACAACAGGAAGTTTTCATGCAAAATGGGTCACAGTCCCAACAAAGATGAGTATGGGAAGTTCCCCAATGCCCAGGCCAAATTTCTCCAAGTAATATAAATGCCACCTCCAGTCTCACCTGAAAATTGGCTACTATATAAGTTGGACTAACCTGGTTAAACTAGGATAAATAAATTTAAAAGTCCTCTTTCATTAAAGAATTATTTTTTAAATAGTTCACCAAGAATTGGAAAAGATGCTTGCTATATCATGGCTAGCTTTCCCTTGTGAATTAGTGGTGGTGGTGGATGGGTCAAGGCAGTGATTTACATCTCACCAGGCCGCACAGGTTTTCTCTCAGCAGACAAAGAGATGTGTTTTGCAACATGGGAGCAGAAGAGGGCATATGGTCAATATTCAGAAAATCTTCCTCTTCCTCTCTTCTGCTCCCATGTTGCAGAGCACATTTCTTTCTCTGCTGAGATTTTTGAAAATTGTTAACTGGAATGTTGGAGGAATTTGCAATCGAATATAGGCAAGATTCATAGTAAACTAACGAGTCTTAGGGCACACATTGTTATGCTTCAGGAAATAAAATTAAATTGAAAGGAAGCTTTACAGCTAGGAAATATGTCTGGTTGTAGTACAGTGACTAATGGATAAAAAGGGATAATTATAATGATGAACAAGGACTTACCTGTCAGATCTACATTTGTTAAAACAGATAAAGATGGAAGATGGGTAACAGTTTATTTAACAACAGAGGGGCAGGAATGGAAACTAGTGGCATTGTATGGACCTAACTCAGATTCTCCTAACTTATTTGAAGATTTTTATAAACACTGGGTAGTCTTCACTTCCCTTCTATTCCACAGAACTAATAGGAGAAGAAATGAAGTTTGTAATAAAATAAATATTAAAGCATCAAGGGTAGTTGCCAGTTGGGTAAATTCTGAATGGATGTCTTCAGATCATTCTGTCCCAAAAACGGGAAGTATACCTTTGCTAGGGATAAAAGAAAGCAAGTTTTCGAGATGATTTTTAATAAGGAGACAGAGTTTGTGACAAGTTAAATCTGAAGAAATAGGTGAGAAATGTTTTTTCTGAACATGCTAATGTTACTTTGGTTTGAACTAAACCCCAGGCAGTGCAGGGTAGGTGGAAATGGAAATCATGGCTTTGGCAGTCACAGTCAAGAAGAATACCATGTGACAGTTTTTTGTCCCCTTTTGTACAAGTGGTAGAATGCAGTTAAGTATGCCATTAAGGGGCACTTATTGAACAAAGAAGGGTTATAGAAATGTGAAGAAGGGAAGCAAATATGACAATGGGAGTAAGAACTAAATTCTTTTCAAGAGCAGGCATTGGGAATTAGGAATATTTAGCATAATGGGGATAGTCAGCTGCAAATTGCAAGATTGAAGTTTGGGATACATGAGCATAAAACAGCTGTTGTTGAAAAAAAGATTTGTCAGTCCTGATGCCTTTTGGTGGATCAGGGTGGAGAAATCGGGCAAATGCCTGGCAGCCAAGGTTAGAGACTGTGACAAAATGATGCTATCATTACTGCCTTTAAGACAGGAGAATTGTAATATAATCTATGACCCAGCCATTATTATGGACACTTTTTGGGAATCATTTGCACACCTTTATAGGTCTATACTAAAGATGTATAATGAATACTACAAGTATTAGAAATTAATGTGGTCTGGCCCAGTATTGAGCAATACAAATAGGTTGAAGCTAAATACAGATATCTCAGCATCAGAAAGGATTTGTGTAATAAAGAATATAAACCAGTGAAATTGCTGGTGAATGATGAGTTTCCAGTAAAATTTTATAAGCAATGCCAAAAAGTTCTTGCTCAATATTTAGAGAGAGTATATATGAATGGATTGGCAGAGAGAATGCTAACAGACTCATTTACTAAATCTCTGGTAGTGGTACCTACAAAGGGTAACCAGGATAAAAGACTTAGGGAAAAGTATAGATCTATTTCATTAATAAATATAGATATACAAATTTTAGCTTTGGTATTGGCCAATAGATTACAAAGTCATCTGCTAATTTAATAGCTATTAGCCAAAGAGGCATTTTTAACAGAAGGATGGACAATGTTAACTGGTGGCTATTGAGAAAATGCATTAGTAAAACAGAAAGGGAAGGTAACATTCTTTGATATAAAGAAGGTTTTTGATTTGACTGAATGGGAATTTTTTTTCAAAGTTTTAAGGAAAATAGGGATCAGGGAACATTGTATGATATGGATTGTTACCTTGTACAGGAATGCCAAGAATCAGTTAATATTAAATGGTGTATTACCGAAGGAGTTCAAAATAACCAGGGGCACCAAACAGGGCTACTCCCTCCCCTTCTTCTTTTTATTTTGACTTTGCAAACACTAGCCCTGATCTCTCAAAAATCATGTGTGAATGAGAGGCATTCTACTGTACATGTTTGCAGATGACTGTATATTAACATTGAATAGACTGGATTTTGTCTTATCTGATGTTATTGACATTTTTGAACAGTTTAAGAAGGTATCAGGATTGGAATGTAATTGGTGTAAGGCACTACAGGTGAGGGTTGGCACAGTGGAGAATGCCATAAGTGAGCATTTGATTGTTAGAAGTCTGCAGGCTAAATAATTGGGGCAGACTATGAAGGAATCAGAACAAGAAATTATTGACAGTAAGTATTCAGAGCTCTAACAGATTATTTCTCCACATTAGAGAAATGGAGTAATAAGGTGTTTACATTGAGTGCCAGAGTCAATTTGATCCAGATGATGATCCTCTCAAGGATGTTATATTTATGCATTTGCCCCAGGCAGGAAAGATTTTGGGTGTTTGAGAAGGATATAGATTTTATGTGAGAAATTTGTATGGAAAGAGAAGCATTGACATTTCACAAGCAGGAAATTTAGACTACATAGAAAGTCAAGTGGATGGGGTAGGCTTTATTTCAGTCTCTTTTGCCTTAGCAACAGCAGTGATGACCATATGGTCCCAGGAATCTGTTAGTAGGGTAGGCCTTGAGGGTGTTAGGGATGATGGTCCCTTGGTTAAAGAATTGTTATTTCTGTGTTTTCAAGAGTTAGAGGAAAGTGAGACCTTAACAGAAGTGTTGAAGTCTGGGTTATGGTGCAAACACAACATTAGAATACAAGGACAGGAGTTTATTGGAAAAATTGGAGTCTGAAAGGAATTAATATAGTACAGGATTTATCTGGTAGGAAAAATTAGGGGTCAATTGTATTTAAGAACAGGTCTAGTTCTTGTCAAAGTACAAGCTTCCTGGCAGGGCATGGCTTCAATTTGAACAACTGAAAGGGGGCCATAAAACAATGGTTGAGGGTTCTAGAAGATAACGTATGGAGCCTAACTTGGATAATATAGAAAACTTTGAGAGGTCATGAGATAATTTAACATTAAGGGAGAAGCAGAAAGGACCCAAGTAAAGAGAGGAAGATGCAGCACATGTGGACAACATAGATAAAATACCTACTTTTTAAATTAACATCTACAAACTGACTGAAGTTCAAATGAAAGTTTTAATGAATCATTTTTAATTTATGCCATTGCTGACAGTGAATTTGTTACAACTTCAAATGGAATTAAGACTGTATGCATGCAAGTTAAATGTATAATTCTTATTAGTGGATGTGGTTCCCGATACTACTCCTTATACATCGTTTATGAAAACCAATACTCTTAACCTCTTGTTATCTCTACTTTGAGTACACCAAGTAGCATACAAAGAAATGGGGGCAAGATTTGTGTTTCATGAAGGTGGACAAGGGAGGTGGAAGGGTAATAGGTTCATAGGTTCATACTAGGCTATCTGCCCTAGGGCATTTATAAGCCTAGCCAGAGTGTGTTTGGCTTTCGCCACCCATTTTAAATAAATTTTGTATTGCCCTTTTCGAGGTTAGTATACTGTGCCTCTGTCTAACAGTGACACAGAAGTGATACCCGGGGTAAACCTACTATCTCCCATCCACTCATCAAGATTCCTCTTAAAGAGAGTCAATGAGGGACTCTGCCTAACCTGGACTGGGATTTTATTCCAGAGTGAAGGGAGCCTCTGGGTTATGAATCTGTCCCTCCAGCATGTCCTATTTATTTCAGTGCTGAGGTTCAAGTCTCTCGAGCACGTAGCTTGATGGGATTTGGATTTTCTGAGGTGCAGCATGTCCATTAATTCCAGGTATTCTTATATAGTAGTTTCTTTAAGAGCTGCTTTATTGAACCATCTTGAGTGTTTTGCCTGTTTCTTTCTCTATCTCTCTCTCTATATATATCTTTTTGTTTGGATCATGGGTCTTATAGAACCTGCTAAAGATGTTGTAGCACATTGACGGGATAGGTTCCCCTTATATTAGTTATAGGTCACAGACTTTGCCCAAAGCAGAACTCCTGTTCTGAATTATTCTCACATCAAATTTTAAACTACCTAAGTCGGCAGTGGTAATATTAAAAAAATCATGTGGAAAAACTGGAACACTACTCTGGCCATGAAGGGCTGGTAAATGTGGTAGTTAACTTCTACAAAGCTTGTTTTCAAATTTGTGCTAAATTTGAAGCTAATATTACAAAATGATACATTTTTATGTCTAGGTATAAAAAGCTAAAGGTATATACCTATAAGGTACATGCTCATGTTGCAGATTCATTGATACTGTATCTGCTTGTCACTTACCATTTGAGGAAAGCACATATGGGCCAGTAAAAGTTATGACCAGGATTCAGTCTTCTTTACCATATTGCAATAAGTGATTATACTGAATGAGTGGCCACACAGAGGGTGTGTGTTATTCAGAGATATGCTTAATACTAGCAATAACTGAGGAACAGCAAAACTAGGTGCAGTACAAGGTAGTGGTCATAAAATATCATGCTAATGAGGAACATTATTAAAATAAGTGGCTTTGTCTATGCAAATGAGACAAAAAGATGGTAGAGCAATTCAGAAATGTATAAACACCACACCGTGGAGCAGCAAACATTTTAGAATTTAGCCCAGGGATTCCTGGAGTTCATGCTGCAGGAACTGTGAAAGATGTAAGGGTTGCAGGCACATTAATTAATGTGCATTTCCACCATGCTTTAATTCCAGCCACAAGCACAACAATGTGCCTCATCATTCGAGAAGGCATTGTGTCATCTGACTGCACTTTACTTATCATGCATTGCATGACATCAGCATTGTGGACCACTACAGCATAGATAGGGAGACCATGCAGGACACAGTGGACATGTGTCAGTCTCATCTGCAACCTTGTGAGAGTCAAGGACTATCTATTCCAGTAGCTAAAAGGTATGTGTGGCTTTATATATAATAACTATAAGGACCTTCCAACAACATACTGGGACACAGTGAAGGTATCTCAGATATCTGCCTTGACAATACTCCATCAGTTCCTTGATGCTGTGCTGCAACATGTTGGCGAGCATATGTGGCTTTCATATACCACAGAGGAGGTGGGCAACACTATGTGATGCTTCCGTGATGTAACACATTTTCATGAGGTTCTGAGATCGACATACTGCACGCACATTGAAATTAAGGCCTCTAAGATCCACATACTGCACCCACATTGAAATTAAGGTCCCAGCTGGAAAACTGGGATGGAGGTACTTGAACCACAAAAATATCACTTCCACTGTCACATGTTCTATAATGCATCGGTATTACATCCAATACATGTAGACCACCCAGACAGTTTCCATGACTCCCACATATGGCACATCTGTGACCTGTGTCAACATTTTTCCAAGGGATGATTTCCTCCCAGACATCTTATAAATGATGCTGGTTATGTCCTGAATCCCTGGCTGATGACAACCATCAGACATTCACAAAATGAATCAGGTTTTGGTACAATTCTGCCTATTTGCATACCAATGACATGACTGAACTTGTGCTTTGTCTGCTAAAGGCTCACTTTTGCTGTCTGGTTCATCAGGTAATGACCTCCAGCATGCTCCTGCCACTTGTTTGAAAATATTTATAGTATGTGCTTGTACAAAATATGATTCTGAGGAGGAATATAAAGTAAGAAGGTCCAGTTTCAAGAGGAGGATGTTGCAAAACATTGGAGGTACAGCTAGATGAGGAGTCTTTGGCAAAGTCAGCTCCAGTGGACAGATGGAGGCAGGTACAGTATGCTTTGGCAGAGGCAAAGAGATAGTGGCTGTCACATACCTTTGGCCACCAAGGAAAGTTTAGCAAAACAAGCATACTATAATAAAAGTGATACATGCAAGTCAAGCACCAGACTGTGCTCACCCATGCATAGACTGGCTACACTGTATATTAGACACAGACAACTCAAGTAACAATGTACAAAGGGCAGGACACAGATATCATCTGCACAAGTGGGGGTGGGACCACATGTGTGGATGCCTTTCACAGGGAGATGTATATGTACAGAAGAGATATTTGACAAAGAGTGGAGGTATATGTATGGACTGTGATAAAAGAGAAGCATATTGAGAGAGGTGCTTCAGAGGACTTCTATCTCAGAAAGTGCACATGATGCACTGTTACCATTGGTAGTGTGACTATGTGTCTGCTGTTACACAACCTCAGCAATAGGTACAGCACATCAAGTCATTGTAGTGGATAAGTCCAGGACATTTGTGACAGGGGATTCAGCATGTCATGCATGCAGACATCCAGGGGTGCTACACTATCAAGAGTAGCACTAGTTGTACCATGCCCATGGCTAGATGTTGGTATATTCTGTGACTGTGATTGAAGAATGTCACCAAATGTACCACTACCATGACTGCCACAGCTCTGGAAATGTCCTCTCCTGGGTAAAGATGCCTCCATAATAGATGTGGCAGAGGCCATTGTAGAAGTGCATAAGCATGGTCTTCCTCATCCATGGCCATGATGACCACCATTGGTAGATGTACTGCTGGAACAGGGCTGTAAATGGCACTTCACACTTGACAGGTAACTATGAAAGGAAATGACACATTCTAGCAGGTAATTTAGTCTATAAAAACAATTATGCATGTGGGACATACCCTCAGGGAAGTCATTCGGTACACTCTGCATCAGCCTTATTAACTCTGCAATGGCTGTTGTGGTGCTATCCTGTGTTTTCACAATGGCCCTGTTCATATTCTGGATTCCAGCCATTGGCACATCAATGTCTAGAAGACAGTAACCATATCCCCATCTAGACCTAGGATTTTCACCCTTCTTTGTATCCCCAGTACACAATGAAGCTACTGGCAGACCCCAAGATGTGTCCAGTACAGGTTGTTGCATGTCTCTGACTGTGGTATCTCCGGTTACCTGTCTACAGTGTGAGGTATATTTTTCCTGGGTGAAACTGTAAGATTTGGGAGGACAGACAATACATATAAGTATTGAAAAGAACTGTAATTCAAGTTTTTGCCCTGCATACAAGATCGATGTTACAGAATGTCAGCTGTTTTCCCTGATTTTAGTAGAACTTCACTGCCCTTATATATATTAGTGTTCCGCATAAGGAGGAGCAAGTGTTTTCCCTTGACTTATACATGACTGGTACGTGGTTGTACGGTCAATCATGGCTGATACTACTATGAATGGTTGATGCTGTATAAGTCTGTGGGGGCATCCTGCTGTGAAATTACACATGTAGTTCAACAAGTTAAGGACCTGCTATCCTAGTCTTATGATGTCAGTGGGTTCAATTTCCTCCTTGGTAGACTCTTTTGGCATCTTTGTTGGTTGGCTTATATGCTTGTTGTACAGTATGACAAATACTGTATTTTATCAGAAATTATATGTGAACTGTGGTCTGCATGTCACTGGTACAAAACTCACACAACTGCTTTACCAATTTGCTTCTAATGATGACATAAATACATGTGGAACTGCAGTATTCAGACTGTGTAGGTGGTTCAGTAGATTGAGCCTATGACTTAGGCATTCCATGTGCTAATTGCTATTGGTTCTATTTCCACCTCTTGACTGTATATTGTGGCACTGCACACAAATTACTTTGGGCATTTATGTTCCTTCTGTGTACTGCACTCACATCTTTATGATATAAACGGTGTGAGCTCCATGTTTTTTCTTCAACTCTTCATTTGTGTGACACACACTATTATTGTGTTTCACTGAAGAATTTACTTAGATTGGTCAGGTAACTCAATATGTTAATGGATTGTTTTTCCATTTACATGTAATAATAGCTGTGGGGTGAATTCCACTCTTGGTTGTTTACTCCATCATCAGTGGTACTTTGGGGTTGGTGTTTTCTTGTTCTTTTGGCTGTATGGCCTATTCTATTGTGTGTCAACAGTATGCATAAAATTCCTTTTTCTTTGTACATACATACATATGTCACACTCACCATTATCGTGTGCGTTTGACTGCATCCTTCAGTCTACTTGCGTAAGTGACAAAACACATAAGCCCTATCCTTCTGAGCTCTTTGAACTAATGGTGATGGGTTCACTTACCGTATGGGGTGTTTAATAGTTTATTGTTACTATGAGGCAGATGTTTCACATTTAGCTGCATTTTTCCTTGAATCTGATATCCTCTAAAAGGATTATGGTCATCAATCCAAAATGTTCAGCATGTTTTCCAGGTATAAAAGTGTTTTTTTTTAAATGGCAGTCAAGAATAAGATGGATAGAATAGCAATATTTAAAAATTAGGGAGGCAGAAAATTAGCATCCAGTAAACATGGCTTAAGGAACTTTTTTTGTTTGACATGGCTAACTTGGATAGTTTTAAGAAAAGAGGAATTTAAAAGATGTTTTACAGAAGTTTATAGCTTTCTAGCTTATAATTGATCAAGTCAGTGTGCTCCTAGTTTGAACATAGATACCATACTTTGTAACTATTTCTGTGGAAATCAAGAGTGGGAAAGAGCGGATTACTTTCATCTGCCAAACTGCAAAAGGCGGTTCAGTGATGAAGTGAATTATTTAGAATTGCTCCTGTTATTGCTTTGATGGATAGCAAAAGACTGCCTTTTGCTGCCCACTAGAAAAGTCCTATTACACTCTGTGACTACTGCAGAATATCGTAGGATGTAATAATTCTATTTTTATGGTATTGATGTCACAGACTGTCCCAGTGGCATATCTGTGCGTCAGTCTCTTATCTTGACCAGAGAAAAGGCCTGCATTTGATTTGACTAAGTTGTTCAAGACAGACAAAAAATTAAGTTGATGTATTCAGCTTCAGAGTGCAAAGGAAAGGGTGCCAAGAAAGTCTAGTTCCACTAGGTAAGCATGAGGGTGAGGTCACTAGTATCAACCTTCCTGAGTTATCGAATAACGGCTAATGATGATTAATGATGTGCTTTGTAAATCTTACTGTTAAGCTAGATGGCAGAGTCATTGATGGTGCACAACAAAATTCAGGCAGCTGCAATATTATTATGTACAGATACAAGGATGCAGTCAAATATGCTTTCTCTGCCAGGGATTCTGTCTATTTCAGTAAGTAGAAAATGAGCCATGCCAATAAAATAACTGTGATGGAATGTGAAAATGGATTAGAGAGCTGATGTTGACATCTCCTGTGATAACCTACTCATTTTAATATTTAAAGTATAGCAATGAATCCCGAATAACATCATTAGTGGAGTTTGGTGTAATATAAAGAGAGAGGAAGTACATTTTCCCATGTATTTATTTGCACCACAATGAGGGAAATGGCTTATTTATTGCACAAGAAAGGTACACTGCATAAAGTTTTTATGAGTAATGGCAACACTACAAACTCCTTCTATTTAGCAAATATGTTTACTCTTTGGACATTGTTTCACTTTCAAGTTTGTCAGGTCATGACTAATTGTCCATGGCAGATACAGAATCAAAGTTGCAGGGGAGGCTGACAGATTCACCGAAGGCAGTCTATTGCAGACACAAAGGGTATTAGTTTATCCTAGTTTTACTCTCTGGGTAAATTCCAGAACTTGTCAGGTAGGTCTAAAAAATGTGTGCATCTCTACTGATCACCCAGAATTAGGGAGCATGTCCCTACTCTCAACAAGAGGGTGGGTAGTACCTCTCAACCTCTGAGCATGAGAAATCTGGAGAAAGCCTAAAATAGTAGAGGGGCAAAGACCCAAAAATAGGAACAGATGTTAAATACTACATTTATAACCTTAGGACATCACTAGAATATAGAGTATTATGATCAGAGCACCAATAATAACCCACTTATTATGTGTTCAAGACATAGATGCAAAGAAATTACCTCAAGAACTTAATCTTGGCATCCATGTTGAGAACACATAATACAGGGTTATGATCTGTAAGATGATCATAATTCTTTGTAGCGCATAGAGCTTTTTCTGCCCCATGTACTACTAGTTACAGGGAAAAATATCACAAAGTGTTTTGCCAACTTTCAAAGTCCTAAAACACTTAACCAGCATTGTCAAAAAAGGCAGTGTAACACTGTTCGTCATGTTTACACTTACCTTTCCTGCCTCTAAAGTGTTCACATTTTTACAGACCATCCAGATTATTCCTTCATATTTTTGGTTTCTTCATCATAAAATCTGTGTTTTTTGGACAAACCACTGAGGATTGCAGTCACTTAATAATGACATACATTGGAGTTTAAGTGTTCATATCCATCAGAAAATACAACCTAATATAAATGCTGTTATTCTAGCAACTTCCTGCACAGCAGGGAGAAACAAATGTTTTGTTCTGTCACTCTCATTTGCTAGTCAGTACAGGCAGATTTTACTGCCAAGAGTTAGACCTGACCTTAACAACTTTAGCAGAGGTGGCTTAACATTCATTAAAGTCGGGTCTCATTGGCACTTAACTTGTTTGTTTTCTTCTGAATATTAAAGCTTAGTCAGCACTGTCCATTCAATTCTCAGCTAGAGCATCTTCTGCGTGGAGACATGCGTGAATGGGCGTATCTTTGTTGAAGGTTGTGCATCAGAGCTGGTAACTCAGCACATAAAAATCAACTACCAATCATTAGCGGACCGGAGTTCCGCTGTGGCGACCCCTAACCGGGAAAAGCCGAAAGACACAAAGTCAGTGCTGTCCATACACAACAACAGGATTTGAGTTAGCATGCATTTTCTGAAGGATTCCATCATTGCTTAATGATTTCAGTCCACAGTAATTTACCAGTAAAACACAAATATTATGATGAACAAACAAAAATATGAGGCAAAAACCTGGACATTCTTCGAAAATGTGATTACTTGAGAGGTAGTACATGTCAAATTATATCAGGGTTCCATATATGAGTTTGCATTACATTTTGTATTGTTTTCATGTCAGCATGCATAAGCACAAACTCTTTTGTTCCACTTTTGCTTTGCAAAGTAATCAAAACTTCATAGATATTACCTGACAGGGATAAGCACTATAGATATTGACCATTATGTTGAACATATGAGCATTAGAGCAACAGAACTGCAGCCACAACTTCAAACAGGTTTAAGCACTGATAATGCTAATGGTTTTATAATGAGTTTGAGAATCACTTTAAGTAGCAGTCATATGACATAGTTTGAATTTATTTATTTATTTTTGTCTGAAGAACTTTGTTAACACTGAACAACTTCAATAAAATCAACAGCAACAACAAGCGCAAAAAATAAGAACAAATGATCATGACAACATCAACCATGTGCACTAAAATAACATCATAGTTTTAACCTAAACAAGCTAATAATTAGACATTATACACTCTGGCTAACTTGCAGTGGTGGTGCCGCAGTAGCATTGTCGCCTCACAGTAAGACGTCCTGTTCGATTCTCTGCTAGAGCTTCTTCTGTGTGGAGACATGCGTCGTTGAAGGTTGTGCATCAGGGCTGGCAACTCGGAACGTAAAAATCTAGTGCCAATCATTAGCGGACCAGAGTTCCGCTGTGGCGACCCCTAACCGGGAAAAGCCGAAAGACACAACAACAACAACACTCTGGCTAACTCAACCAAGACAACTATATTTCTATATCACCTCTCTACCTAGAACTATAATTATATTTGTTATAGTGTCCTTTTTATAACTTCAAACTCAGTTAATTCCTTTTAATTGTGTATGAAGTCATTTGTTCTACATAATGTCATTATGTACAGCATTGTATGCATATTCTGAACTTATTCTTCTAATCACTGTTATTGTATAGTGTATGTAGTAATTCTTTATCATAATATTATGTACAGCAATGTCTAGCATACTCTGAACTTATATTTTGTACATCTAATACTCATGTGAGGTTATCTGACAATTCTGAATGTTACTTTTCTAAATGTTTCTTATCTAAATTGTTACATGTGTTTTTTTACATGATATATTGTGTGGAGCTTTTCTGACTGGGCCTCCACTGAAAACAGGCACCCCTGCCCAATCACACTTCCCTGGTAAACAAATGTAAAATAATTAAATACATTGTAACAAATTCAAAAGAACTACAGCTGAACAGAATCAGATAAAATATATATATATATATAAAAATGTTCCAAAATTAATCCCATTCGGCTATATTCTTTAGTAAAATTCAAGCTGTTGCAAATATACTTAAGTATTTCCTTCCACTCAGTTATGCATTTCTTCCAAAAGTGAAAAATAACTGGTAAGGTATCTCTGACTGTAATTCTGATGGCTGACCTATGAATTCTGGAGACCAAGTAATCATCTCTGATAAGCCCAAAGTGCCAAAATGTAATATCCACTAAATCAGGCAAGATAACTTGTTTTGCAAAATGATGTGTGGTGGGTGGCATTCCAGACTGGCTTGACAACAAGGCACAACCATATCATGAAAAAATAACTGGCTTGAACAAACTACCAATGTAAGCAAGAGGCCAGTATGGAGTTGTCCCTATACCTTATTCGATCTGGAAAAAGAGCCCAAAAATTAATCATTTGATATAAAGTAAAGGATGAGAATAGGGGTATATCTGGAGAAAAGCACCCTCTAAATACTTCAGTCTATTCACTGTCTGAAAGATTTCCCTCTGTCCTTACTGCCCAATGATTGTTGAGCAGACTAAAACAATCCCTCAAATTGTTCATTGTCCATTTCTACAGATTGGCCATTCTAGTGATACATAAGATAAAAAAGGCATACAATTCCTGCCCAGCCTTTAATCCTGGCTCAACCCCATCTCCTGTCTTTAAATTATTTATGTAACAACCAACAAAAGAGGATAAGTGTAAGCATTGCCACCATAAAAAAATGATCCTCTGCATTAAGCTGGTTAAAACATTTTCAGCAGAAATCCAGGATAAAAGTAATATTTGCCTTCACCTATTCTGCCCATTGGATGTTTTTTTTATCTATTTTAAATTAATATTAAGCCATATTCTACTCCTTTTAAAAAGCTGCAGTTGTGTGAAATAAATGGAGGCCTTTGAAAACCACCATTGTTCCAAACCACCTGGATCCCATACTCTGCATAAGTCTTTAATACAAATCCTTTTAAAAATAAGAAATTGGTCTTGATATAACCCTCAATAAAATCTGGCAGGGACAGAATTCAATGAATAGCAAAAGCATGAAACCTCTGCAGAGTGCAATGATCACTTCCCTTGACGAAAACCAAAATATAATATAAGCAGAAATATTATATTTCCCCAAGTCTAAATGAGGTATGCTATGCTAATGATAAAAACCTCCCATAAACCCCTTTCTAAAAATTAAGCAATGGATACAATTCCACTAAAATGCAAAGACTACTTATCTAATTTATATTCCAGGAGTAGAAAAACTTAACAGTCCCAGTCTTAATGCACTAGTGAACTTGTCTACAGCAGTAATGGTAAAATCCTTTCATGTTCAGCAAATACACTTTCTTCTTCTGTTGAGTCAGGGAATGAAAAGTCAGTTCCTGAAGCATCATCTCTGTCCACCAGGGCAGCAAAACAATTAGAAGTTAGGACTATTGAAGATGCAAAACATTCCTTTATTTGATTTGCTAATAAATCTAACAAAACTTCGCATGACTAACTCGTTCCTTCTCTCCCTTTTTGGCTCAAAGAAGACTTAGATGGTGATGACATTGGAGTTCAATCTTTTTTTTTTTCCTGCATAGCCATGTCTCTGTATGAAGGTTTAGTTTGTACTGAGTCCAAAGGTTTTATCCCAGTCTCAGAACGCAAGTTAACTATCACTGCTTCTGCTGGCTGTGAAGATATACAAGTTTGTCCATGATGTTGGATTTTCAAAGTAACAGGGAACTTTAATTGAACTTGCATTCCCTTATTATATTTCCTGATCAATGGCATGAAAGCTATGCTCTTAAGATGCAAGACATTTGGATAATCTGGTACAATTCTGACTTGTTACCCCTTATATTAATAAATCCTCCATTTTCCATGCTTTTCAACAACATTTTTCCTGATCATTGTAGTCTAAATAAGGAACTATAAAATGCCTACATATGTTTGCATTATGGAACCTCGGGTGATACTGTGTGTAAGTTCCAGTACTACAGGCATTTTTAAACAAAGAAATCTTGCAAGATTATAGACATAAAAATTGCACAAGATTTACACCTTCAAGCCCTCAGGAAGGCCAGTAAAGTCAAATGATTGTGCCTCTCTCTGCTTTTCATATCATCTATTTTATTCTCCAAGAAAACAGTGGAAGAATGCACTTCTTTTAACTCCAGGGAGTGAGTACTTATAGTATGAGACATAGCAGCAACCTGGGCATGGTGTTTGGATAACCATTCTTCAGTCTTCATGAGCTGTTGATCATGGGTAGCAGACACTTGTTTTATCTGTCAAACATCCATCAAAATCTTCTGGGTCATAGCTGTTAAATAATCCATACTAAATCTTCTCGGTCATAGCTGTCAAAGAATCCATACTAATCCATAGTGTTTTAATATCCTCAGTGGCTATGTGTGAATCATCCGCCATCTTAATACATGACTCAGACATTCCTTGATCACAACAAAAAACAATAAAATCCCTTGTGAATCACACCAAATACTTCAAAATAGCAACTATTTTATCAACTTAAGCAAGTCATTCTGATGTTCTCCATTTTCAAAGACAGGAATAGGGACAAAATGTATTTTGTCTGTGAGAGTGGAACAGTGAGACTAAACTAGCTGTACATCATTGAGTTTCCCTGAGTGTGCCTCTAGTTTGAATGTATCTGTATCCATATCTAAAGCTATATAACTGAAATGCTCTAAAATACATTTCACTAGATGATGCAGTAACTCTTTAATTCTACTTTCTTGAACTTGCACCACTCGTAAAAAGGTGAGTTAGGGCCAAACATACTCCCTAGTTGTTTCAAAATACAAAACATCTTATGAGACATAGAGATAGAGCCTGGAATACATGGCTATGAAATAAAATACTAACAAATCTTCAAAAATTCAAAGAACTCAGAAACAAAACCAAAAATCTAATTAAGTTAGATAAAAAACACTATACTGACCACAACATTGAAACTACAAAAACCCTAAAACATTCTAGTCCTCTATAAACCAGTTGCTCAGTCCAAGCAGTACCACTCAACCATCTCATACACTTAATACTAACAACAACTTTCCAACTTTGCTGATGCTTTCAACTCCCATTTCATTCAGTCAGCCTCATCACTACACAGAAATGTCGCTAACACCAATAACCAGACAACAGCATCGCCTACTATTCCTTTTCATATCCTCTTCTTCCAAGTAGTTCTCACTACTTACATAAACATTATTACTTAAATTGAAACCCAGTGCCTTAGCCTTTGACAGTCTACCTGGTACATACCTTATGATGGCTGCAAAGCAATAGATTGCCCCATCTCAATTCTAATAAATCTCTCCATCGGTGAAGTGTATGTCCCTACCATATGAAAAAAAATCTTCATTGTACCCCTCCACAAAGGATGGCTTTCAATTGAACTTCAAAACTACAGGTTCATTACCATCCTCTCCTTCTCCATTAAAATACTCAAGAAATGCAACCAGTCAAAACTGTTACATTACCTCACACAAAATCATTTTTTCATCTCAGCATGGCTTCTGCCCCCACCACAGTAACTGTACTGCTTTACTTAATTACACTAATACAGTAAATACAAATAGAAATGACAGAAACTTAGTGTCTGCCCTCTTCCTTGACTAATTCAAAGCCATTGAAATAGTTTCTTATTCCATTCTCCTACACAGACTCTGTAACCTAGGATGTTATATAATGGTTCCCTAGCAACCTTTAAAATAGACCTCAAGCTGTGAAGTGGCAAAATGACATCTAAACCATCCTACCTATCCCAGTCAGTGTGCCTCAAAGGTCAGTCTTGGAACTCATTCCCTTTAACATATTTATCAATGGCCTACATAAAATCTGTAAAACTGCATCGCTAGTACAGTATAAAGATGACTCCACAGGTATCTGTATTGCAAAAAATATCAACAAACTACAAGAACTCACCCAGGAGTACTTCTCCTCTATAAAAATCCGGCTGACATCTGACCAGCTATTCCTAAACTCAAATAAATCAAAATCAGTCTTACTTACTCCGAAACAGCTTACAAACAAAACCTCCTTCGCAATTAGTCCATCCAAAAAAAAATTAAACTTGTCACACATACTAAATTACTAGGCATCTATGTAGAAGAAAACCTAAAACGTGACACACATGCCCAAACTACAGTGAAACAATTGCACCAAAAACTACATTCTCACTATAGAGGCAAACCCTTCCTCTCAGACACTACAGAAAACACATTGCTTCCTCTGTCGTCTTGCCTACTCTAAAGCATTATGTTTAACAACATCAAAATGACCTTGGTAAACAGACTTGAGCAATGTTACTACAAAATTGCATGATTCGCTGCCAACCTTCCAAATAGAACTGACTACTGTAGTGCCCTTAGGGATTTACAGTGGCTGGAATTCCCACATTATCTAACCTACTCACAACTTCACAAATCCATAACACTGTTTATGAGCCTAACAACTGTCCATCCATCTCCAACATCATATAAATATGTAACCCTTCTAGGCCACTATGTTCATCAAACAAATACATGCATCTAAACCAAGCAATTCTGCTAGCAAATCACTACTCTCCCACCACCTTCCTAAACTCAGGAATTGCACCCCATTAGCAATACAACAAGAATACTCCCTAAAATTATTTAAATGTCAACTAAAGTCCTATCTACTGAGTTGCCAGCTTTGTAAATGTGATGTTCCTGGATAATCTCCAAGCCCTTATTGTCTGTCGCCACTCTTTTATGTACCTGACCATGATGCAACTATTTCTTTACAATTTGCAACTGTATCAGCTACCCATCTCCACTACTGTCTCTGTCTCTCTATTACCTGGAACTACTTGATACTTTTGCATAATTTATAAACATCTTCATGCTATAATTATGTCACTGCCTCCTAGTAAATATATATCTACAGCTGATTCCTTTTGAAAAGTACTACTAGTATTTTAGTGTATTCTTGTTTTGATTAACTGTTATGTTTTTTTTTCAAAACATTTTTATTTTGTTTTTCTATTAGACATTAACACTCAAAATATTTCAAAACATACAATATATACTGAATGAACAACTATTTACAATATATACAGTCATCCATGACAAACATTGACTTTATCCATGAGTACTATCAATATTTATCTCATCAATTTTGCAGTTTCTGCCACACTATTCTTTTACGTGTTACATTAGATGTTCTATAACAAATGGTTTGTATTTCTTTTTTACATACATATTTTGCTAGTGTAATAAAATCAGCAAAAATAAGATCCTGCTTATTTTTCCAATTCAATGCAATAATCTTTCTAGCAATAGCTAAAACTGACCAAAGAATGGGTAACTGGTGTTTGGGAATCACACTTGGGATAGGTACATTAAATAATATCAATGAGATAGTAATTTGACAGTTATCTGACCACAAAACTTTTATAAAATTCTAAAATCACTCCAATAATGTGTGAGAGCTTTACATTCGATGAACATATGGACCCAGTTGGCTTTGATAATTTCACCACATCTCCAACATTTAGTTTCTTTACTTTTAGATTTAAGTTCAGTTTTGTATGTGGTATAAAAAGTTCTATGAATAAATTTTCAGGTATATAATTTCCAATATAGTGATGATGAGTTGTTGTTAACTGATTTTAGTAACTGTTTCTTATTTTCATTTGACAAAGGTTCTCCATTAATCTTCATAGAGTAATTCCAAAAAGCTGGGTCAAATGTAAACAATTCATTGTGTAAGATTTTATATATGGTTGATATGCTCAGTTTGTGTTCAATGTTCATTGAATTACAACATATGAATAATTGTAATAACCTTGGTATAGGATCAGTTTCTAGATTTATTGATATTCTTACTTTACTTTCAATAAATTGCTATAATGATTATACACATAACCAACTATCTTGGCTGACATTATATCTGGCTAGAAGAAAGTTTATTGATTGAATGTTCTTTTTATCTATAAATTGGTGCCAGAATTGTAAGTCATTCTCTTTAAGGTTCAACATTTTATTAATATTAAAGGAGTCTAAACAATCTGGAGTATATGTTATGGGAAATATAAGAAAGAGTGTTTGTTTTAAGCTATAATTATTATCTATTATGTATTTGAAGATATAAAATATTGGATTTATACCATATGAGAAGTGGCTAAATCTCTTATTATATAGACAATAATATCTAGTATCCAGTATATTTTGTTGATTCTGAATGATTAATTAAATTGGGTTTCCGCATTTCTAGTAGCTGTTATATGAATCTCGTAGCTGTTTCCAACTAAAAGTATATAGAGATGTTATCCAATGTAATATTACATTGATGATAACAGATTTAGAGTATAATTCTATATTAGGAAATCCAATCCCATTACTGTTCCAAGCTCTAACATGCCATTTGTATGCTATTCTTGGTTTTCATGGAAACCAAACAAATGTAATTAATAAGGAATCTATTTGTTTAAAGAATTTTTAGGTGGGGCAAAATCAGTGATTGTGTATAAAATAAGATTTTGGGCAAAATAATAATTTTTACTAATGCAAGTCTGTCTTCCATAGTGAAAAACATTTTGTTCCATTTTTAGTTAAGCCACTAATTGTGGCTAATAAATTGCTATAATTTAATTTCACAGTCTTTTTCCATGTATTTTTATACTAATCCCTAAATAATCTATTATATCATTTTCTCAATTAAATGTATTATACTTAAGTATAGTTCTATTTATTTTCTTATTGATTATTAATGTTTTAGTTTTATTTTGGTTAAATTTTAGCCCTGAGATTTTCCCAAATTGATTCATAGCATTTATAATATGTTGTATAGAAATGTCTATATCACTAGACGTTAGTAAAATATCATCTGCAAATAGCTGGATTTTTGGACAGTATCCCTCATTTAAGTAAAATCCTTTTATGTTTGCATCTTGTCTAATATATGAAGCAAAAGGTTCAACCGATAGGGTGAATAATAATGGGGACATTGGGCATCCTTGTCTAGTCCTTTTCTGAATTTTTAAAGGATATGATAAGCAGGAACTAATTTTAACATATGATTTTATTTTGATTCATTGTATATTTTTAATACTAAGTTAGTAAAATCTGGGGAAAATTATAACCATCCAAAATTTGATGTAAATAAGACCAACTAATGGAGTCAAATGCCTTGTCAATACCCAAAGTATTTAATAAGATCTTTATTATGTAATCTGGAAGAATATTATATATTTCTGGGATTATCTCATCCAGTCCTGGAGCTTTATTGTCCTTTAGGTTTTTAATTTGTTCTTTCACTTCTGTTAATGTTATATGTTTATATAGAATATTGTTTTGTTGATTTGGCAACTTAGTATTTATATTTTCCTGAAGAAATGTATCTACTATATTATCTGTCTCTAGAGGTAGAAGCATGTCATTAATTGATCTACAGTATATTTTAAATGCTTCTAATATACCTCTTAGATCAGTTGTTCTTTTAACTGAGTTATTACTCCTATATTTGATTTCATTGATATGATTTTGTTTACTGATTTGCTTGGATCTGATAGCCAATTTATGTAAATGTCTAGTGTTTACAGAACAGGATTGTAATTTTATTTTTTCTAAGTTTATAGCAACTTTGTTATTTAATATTTTTCTAAGTATTTTTGATGTAAGTTTGATATTTCCATATGTACTGTTTTATCATTTGATTTTAAATTTCTTTTCATCTTATCTGTTTTGATTTGTAGTTCTGATAGTTCTTTGTCACATTCTTTTCTTTTTTGAAGGTACCAAGCTTTAACTCTGCCATACAGGTGAACGTTTAATGCATTCCATAATATAATGTTTGTTACCTCTCCATTGTTGTTGATTTCTACAAATGTATCTATTTCTTTTAGAATCTGTTCTCTAAAGCCTTTTATTTTTGTTATATATGCTGGTATTCTTTGTAAAATTATTAAATCAATGGCATTATTAAGACATCACTTATTATTGAATAAAGGCGGTTTGAAATGAAAATCTTGTCAACATTTGTTTGTGTGCTGAATATGAATGAATAGTGTGTATACTTAAGTTAATTTTGTAATCTTAAATTGTATATGTCTCTGAGAATCATTGAGGCAATAAAATTATTTAGTTTCTTATCTTGTATTGTTAATTTAACTTTACTGCTTCTAGAATTATCTTTATCTGCTAATAAGCAATTGAAATCCCCCACCAATATAATTTCCCCCTTTGCATATAATGCAATGGTATCCAGATATTTATTTATATATTTAGTTCCTAATCCAGGGATCCAATAAGAATTTACCAATGTGTACCATTTCCTATTAATTTCCAGCACCACTAAACTTAGCATGCCATCCTTGTCTGAAAATGAGTTTAATATTTTAGGCATTATATAAATGTTATTCCACAGTATAATTGTGCCTCTCCTTTTGGATTTACAAGAATCAGCAGGTACTGTATAGCCATTAAATAATAGTTTCTGTAAATCTTTCTTCAATAAATGAGTTTTTTGCAAGAAAATTATCTGTGCTTTATGCATTTTGATAAACTTAAGTAAACCAGTTATTTTGATATTAGTATTTAAACCATTAACATTTAATGATAAACATTTATAAAGCATCATGCACTTGAATTATATTTAGAACATCTATAATATATATAATATGCAATAGCTTGAAATATCTCCTGGAATTATTTATCATGGATGAATCAAAAATTTTGCTAATGACTTCTGAAACCAATAACTATGTATACATACAAACAAAGAACATAATGTTCCAGGTTTGGTTAAAAGTTTAACCAAATCACCCACTTTCCCCATCTCACACACCAATTACATCACAATTAGCTTCTGCTTTGATCATATAAAGTATAAGCTGTAAAACATTTTTAAAGTAACCCAATCAAACATGAACTTAGGACGTGCACTATTTAAATACAGTAAAGCCATTTTCAACTGTGCACATAATCAATCACACTATAATGTAACAATGTGAGGTCAACTTCATCATATGAAACCTATCTTGACGTGAGTCTGTACTAAAGACTTCGTATATTAATTATACTTAGTTCTCTTCTCAGTTTATAACCTTAGAGATATAATACTTATATATTTCCTGACTTATACAAGCTTAATACTCATGATAGAGAGAGAAAAAGAAAGCACTGTCCTGTTGATATTGTTTAAACAGTTTAAAACTGTGATATTTGTACTGACCACTAGTTTTATTTATAGTCATTTATCAAATCTGCACATGTAGTCCTTTAACAAATCTAAATCATTTCAATAAATCTTATAATGCAACTAACAATGAGTGTAATACATTTTATCAGGTACTTTGATATAACCTTATAAAAGATGTCTGCTTAGTTATGTATGCAGTAATAATAAAGACCTGTATATAACTAAAATTTATGTTCACTTCACATGCTGTTTGTTTGTATAACCAACATTACCATTTTTATTTTCATTTAAAGGCATTCTATCTGTCATCATCTTTACGTCCCACCTTCCATCACTGCTTCTCATAAAACAGTCATACATAGGTTCATAGGTAGGTACTAGGCTATCGGCCCAAGGGCCTACGTAATCTTAGTCAACAAGGTTCCCTGGCTTACGCCACCCAAGAAAGTTATTTTTCCTGTGCCACTGTCAAGCAGAGACACAGAAGTGATCCCCGGGGTTTATTTCCTATTTCCCATCCACTCGTCAAGATTTTTCTTGAAGAGTGCTAATGAAGAACTTTGCTTGACATAGATGGGTAGCCTGTTCCAGAGTATGGGAAGTCTCTGGGACAAGAATCTATCCCTCCAGCATGTCCTGTTTATTGTGGTGACAAGGTTTAGGCCCCTAGAGCAAGTAGCTCAGAGGGATTGTGATTTCTTTAGGTGTAGCAAGTCCAACAGCTCTGGGTTTGACATAGCTTTATACGTTAGGCAGAGATCACCTTGGAGTAGGCGATATGCTACGGAGTAAAGCTGGAGTTTTTTGAGGCAGTCAGTGTAGGGCATTTGTTTGAGGCCAGTAATCCTCTTTGTAAGGTACTTCTGTGGCCTTTCCAGCGGCTGCAGATGTCTTGTGAGGTGCATTCCAAAAGGGGCATTGTACTCTATAATGGGTCTAATGAGTGTCGAGTAGAGGGGAACAATGACTTCTTTTTTCCTGGATGAGAACCCTTTTATGATGAGGTGTGCCACACAAAAGGACTTCCAGACTACTGTGGCGATGTGACTATCAAAGGAGAGACTACTGTCCACCTGGGTCCCAAGGTCTCTTATCACACATTCGGTGTCAAGTAGATTGCTGCCAATGTGGTACTTCATGGGTACAGAGTTTTTACCAAAGGGGATGACACTGCACTTTTTGGCATTGAGCTTGTAGCCATGGCTCTGACACCAGGCATCTGTCTCAGCGAGGCCCTTCTGTAGGATGTCCACATCATTTGGGGACTTGACTATGGCTCCTAGTTTGCAGTCATCTGCAAACTTTGTTAGCCAGAGGCCTTCTGTGTTAACCTGTACTTCAGAGAAGTAGATACCAAACAGGAGAGGTCCCAGGACGGAACCCTGTGGTACTCCACTTGTCACTGCTTTGAGGTCAGATTTGGAGTCTGCAACTTTTACAGTGTGGGTTCTGTCAGTGAGCCAGTTGGCAACCCATCTTGTGATGTAGGGATTTATACTTAGTTTAGTGAGTTTAGCTATAATTCCAGAATGGGGGATAGTGCCAAAAGCCTTGGCGAGGTCAAGATAGGCTGTGTGAACCACCTTACTCTCATCTACGGCTTTGGTGACTGCCTCAGAGAAATCGATCAGGTTCTGGAAGCATGATCTGCCTTTCACAAACCCGAACTGGGTGGGATCCAGAGTTTGGAGGTTACCAATATCTTTGTTTATGAGTTCCATGATGATACATTCCATGGCCTTGCAGACCAGGCTCGTCAGGCTAATAGGTCGATAGTTCCCGGGATCAGTGGTGGCTCCCCCTTTGTGGAGTGGGATAACTGTTGTTGTGCGCCATTCAGTGGGCACAAAGCCTGATGCGAGGCTATTATTGAACATGGTGCTTAAGTGGGGAGCCAGTTCGTTCTGAAGTTCGTGTAATACGCAGCCTGGGACATTGTCCGGTTCCATGGATGCTGTGTTTTTGGCTTTAGAGAGTGCAGCTTTTACCTGCATAGTTGTGATTACAGGGACTCTGCATTCTTCCTGTATAGATATGGGCCCTTTAGGGGGTGGGGAGGGGGGTAAAGTTAGCACTGAACCTATCTGCCAGCATGTTGGCAATATCAGTTGGTTTTGTAATTTTCGTGCCTTTGTGCTGTAACTCAGATCAGATCTGGGTGTTGCCATCGAGATTCTTGACATAGCTATAGAATGCTTTGTGGTTGTCCTTAGAATTAGTGGTGATTTTGTTTTCATAGCTAGCTTTGGAGGATCTTATAAGGGATCTCAGCTTCTTACTGAGGCTGACCAAGGAGCTCCTCCACTCATGGGATTTTACTCTCTTTTGGAACAGTTTCTTCCTTCTGTTGTACAGTTTGTTTATGGCAGGGGACCACCAGATTGGCTTCCTTTTTTTTGGAGGATAGCGTCTTGGTTCTGTTTGGGATAGCACGATCCATGCACTGGTGTAAGTGCTTATAGAGTGCATTTGTGTAGGATTCAGCAGTTGTAACTGTATTGTCCATCCGCATCGGTGTCATGAAGTTCACCACATCTGTCTTAAGAAACATGAAGTTGGCTTTGGAGAAATGTTTTACCATGGTTTCCTTAATGGGGGGTGGGGGCAGGATGTGGATATCAAGGGTGATTAGTTTATGGTCAGATCGGACCAATGAGGAGTTGACTTCAGGTGTGGAATACTGGTCATTCATGTTGGTAATGACTAGGTGTAGGATATTGTTGCCCCTGGTGTAGGTGTGGATAAGTTGATCCAAGGCATTGGAGTTTATGAATTCCAGAAAGCGTTGTGCTAAGGAGTTGGTACACGAGTAGTTTTCCCAGTTAATGGTGGTTTAGTTGAAGTCGCCCATTATTAGGGTGTTTGGTTGAACCCTAATATTTTCCAGTACATCAAGAAAAGAGGAGTGGGAATCCTGGGGCATGGTGGGGGATCTGTAGCAAGCTACAATTTGGATTGCAGTTTTGCCCAGAGTTAGTTGCACTTGGATAAGCTCGGATGTATTATGCTGAGCAACTAGCCTGGAGATGTGGATATCCTTAATGAATATGGACACACCTCCGCCTTTGGTGTTTCTGTCCAGGTTACATGGCCGAAAAGTGTGATATGAGTTATAGCCTTGTAGTGCAGGGGTGCTCTCTGGAGCCTTGAACCAGGTCTCAGTCACTGCACAAATATCGATGTTCTCCATTTTAAGGAGTGCCTCGAGTGAGTGCATTTTGAGATATAGACTTCTAGCATTGAGTAGCATTACCCTCAATTTTTGCTTGTCTGTTACGGTGGTGAATTTGTTATTTGAACCTTGCCTAAAAAAGGCACTATAGGGGCAGCAAGAGCCTTAGCTAGTATCCAGAATCCGAGAGGCGGCAGGTGCAGGCCATCTGTGTCAAAGCATTGTGGTCTGCCGACCATGTCATCCCAAGCAGACAGATACTGGATCCCTTGTGAATGACACCAGAAGCTTAGCCAATTGTTGAAGTCAATCATTTTGTCCTTGTACTGCGATATCATTCGGGGCGATGGCAGAATGCTACTCAGAGCTAGGGTCATTCCTGCCTGGGCTACAAGATCGTAGAGCTCTTCAATGTCTCTTTTCATGCAATCCAGAGAGGTATATCTCAGGTCATTCACACCAACATGGACAATGACAGAGTCATATTTGTACTTGTTGTGGAGTGACCTGAGTGCGTGGGTTATGTGGCGGATCCTGGCACCTGACAGGCAGCTGACAGTAACCTTCTCCTTGTTTAGCCTGGTGAGTGGGACATTAGCTTTAATTTACTATTTTTAGCTGTAAGCTAGATAGATAGCCACAATATTGACTCCCTCGTTTCTTTAGAATGCTTTTTATAACCATTCCATACATTTTAAAGCTTTTGAAGCAGGATTTTACTTAAAATTCACTTCTTTCCCTTCCGAATTTCGTCTGTGGTTTTATTTCTATGTTTTGAAGCAGGAGTGGGTTGACAGGTCACATGACATCACCATTCCATGTTTCCTTTCTTCTAGCTTCTCAGACTCACTGCAGTTGCCTTGTACATGCTTGTGCTTGTGTAAAACAGTCACAGAAGCTAAAAAAAAGAAGTGTTTCAGTGGGAGATACAAATGAACCTTTTCTTGCTCCTGTGAGAGAAAAAAATGTTTGAGCAGCCTCAACAGTACAAAATACCAATGGCCCATATTTAACCAGGCTAGCAAAGCCATACTTTCCCTTCAAAACATCAACTTACACCCATAGTGCTTTTTGAAGTTATCTGTTAACATTAAACAATTTATATCTGTCAGTCAGTATGAATACAACAGCGATTACATTATTATAGTCAGATATGCAGTTAGTTAAATAATTTGATGGTTACTGATCATTAAGAAAACATAATATTTTTTTTTAACTGCACCTAATAATAATAAAGACCATTTTGATACAAGAGCCCTGTGCAGTATGATCACAAGAGCATATTTAGTATGTACTATAGCATTACTCCACCATTCACACACATGAATATATTTTCCTTAAGATATCATTTAGCAATGATATTACTGAATAACTTTGTACCCCCAGTGAGCATATTATTAAGTTAATTAGAACAATCAGATAATGCACACATAGAGAAGAGACAGAAAAAAAAACAGTTTTACCTTTACCTTGTTGATGTTTCTCAGCCATAAATTAAGTAATGAAGCTTACAGTAAATTATACATTTAACAATATCTTATTTATTTGTCCTTTAATTTTTTTATTTGTTCCTTCCTTGAAAGTCCATCCATTTTTTGTCGCATGTCTCTTCAGACTTTGTGTAGAACAATCCTTATCTTCTATATCAGTTAGAATTTTTTCTTCTGGATAAAATCCATGGCTTCTGGGAATGAGCTGAATACCTTCTCACCATCTGACCTTGATGTAGGAACTTTTGAGGGATTTTGTTAAGGGACCACATTCTTTTCTTCTATAGATAACAGAAGAGGCGCAATCATTGTCAAAATGAATGTTTTTTTTTTCCTTTATCTTAATAGGAGAGTTTGTCCATGCAGACTTCAGTACCAAATCCTTATCTTGGGAGGACAACAATCTGATAATGATGGATCTGGGGTTAGAAGAAATTGTAGCTGATGTTGGTTTTCATAAAGATAGGTGGGCTGTTTTAATTCCAAATGAAAGAGGTTCTGGTAAATTTAATGCTGTAGGTAACCATTTAATAAGAAACTGTATCATATTATTGTCTTCTTCTTTTTCCGATACTCCGTGAATTCTAATATTTTTTCTCCTTGACCTACGTTCTAGGTCTTACAGTTTTTCTAGTAGTTTTGTATTCTGTTTCAGAAGAAAATCACTGTGGCTCTCACACTCTTGTCAATCTGCCATCCATATCAGTAACAGTTTCTTCAATAGAAGATATTTGTTCAGAATGTTTTTCATTACCTCATTTAGAGTGTCCAACTGGTTGATACAATCCTGTCTTATAATGTCAGTTTTGTTCTCCAGTTTATCCCTTTTGAGAGATAGTTCTTGCATATTTGTTATTATAGCTTGTAACTCCTTTTTCACCACACTCTCCTGATGCGAGTTCTTCGAGTTACTCATACTTGAATCCCTTGTAGAAAACTTCTTGACAGGAAAAAGTAATAAAACCTTCTATTTTAGTACTAATCTTTGAAAAATAATAAAAATCATACACTTATGTATCTTCTCATATATTTGATTAGTACTTTTTTTCAAAAATTAACTTAAACTTCCTGTCAGAATAATTTATTATAGGCAGAGCTACAGTTCTGTGCTGCTAGCAGTCTGGCATCTTGGCCATGCAAAACTGTCATGTTTACCTATTATATCATTACTATACTATGTATGTACATTTACTATTCTGTGTGTGTACATTTGTTGTTTTATGTATGTACATTTATTACTTTTTGATTAACTGTTATATCATTACTACTCTATATATGTATGTACATTTATTATGTAAATCATGTATAACTGCTATAAGGTATTCTACAGTCTACATGCAGACAACCTGAAATTGGGTAATCTGAGTACATGTGTGACAGATAAGGCATGTCTGCAAAATAACTTGACTAAATTGACCGTTTGAGCACAGGAGAATAATATGATTATAAATACATCAAAAACTAAGCATATGAGATTTGGGAGACACAAACTGAAAGGTGAATATGTAATACAGCACACAGTGATTGGAACTGTAGACTCGTTTAAGGACCTGGCTATATGGGTAGATTCAGCTATGAGTTTTTCTAATCACATCAACCAATTGGGTAATGATAGTTATAGAACTATCAGTTCTACACATAGATTTATAAAGTCTAGGAAATCAAAAATAATGAAGGCATTGTTTGTTAGTTGCATTAGACCCAAACTTGAGTATGGAATAACAATATGGAAACCATATAAGAAAACAAGCACGAGTAAACTGGAAAGGGTACAGCGGAAATATACCAAGGGCATCCATGGATGTGAAAATTTAAGTTATTTTGAAAGACTAAAATATCTGAACTTGTACAGTGTCTCTTACAGATATCTAACAGGAGATTTTATTCAGTTATATAAGGCATTTTGAGACGACTACCTCTGGGAATGTTTGAGATTATCAAAAAGTACTAGAGAATCATTAGACAACCTATGTAGAAGATTCTATAGAAATGAGAAGTGTACTAATTGGTTCTCTGACAGAGTAGCTGAAGCATGGAACAGACTACCAAATTACATTAAAGCAAGTACTAGTTTAGATATTTTTAAGAACAGTCTGGACACTTATTATGGGAACAAATGTTTTGGTATATCAGCAAGCTAGAAGGGCATTAATGCCCGTGCTTGAAATATTTGTATGTATGTATGTATGTATGCATGTATGTAACTGCCTTCTTCTCATTCTGTCAAATAGAACATTTCTTCCCAGGTGTCTAGTGAAAATGGGACCTGTGCCCAATTACACTTTACAGGTAAACAAAGGCAATAAATAAATAAATGTATTTATAATTAATCTTAAGGAAAAGGGGCATGTTTTACTATGAAGGTAAAGG
The DNA here is from genome assembly GCF_019279795.1 of Protopterus annectens. Lineage (NCBI taxonomy): Eukaryota > Metazoa > Chordata > Ceratodontiformes > Protopteridae > Protopterus > Protopterus annectens. The sequence goes on along the minus strand of NC_056736.1, from coordinate 351,817,317 downwards.
GAAATTACCTGCCATTTCCTTTCTCCCTAATAATGTATGTCCATTTCATTTAAACACTACAAAGCCCATTATTGTTTTGTGGAATCATTCTAAAATAGTGAACACTACCATTACTTCTCTGCTACAGTAACATGCAAAGTAAAGTGGTATAACTCCAGTCAGGAGTTCTTCACTCCATTGGATATCTTGGAACAAAGCCTGTAAACACAATAGCAGCATGTTTTCAATGTGTTTACCATCCTTTTTTCTTCAACAGTACATTGAAAAATGCTAGCTTTCATGTTTTAAAATTATGCATGTTGTTTACTTTTTATAATAAAATGCAAATCAAAATATCACAGCTTTGACATTTTAGGGTGGGAATTATTAACACAAAATAATGCTATGTTGTTAACACTGTGTGCTGTTCTGATAATATAGGTTATGAGCACAAAATAATGCTATACTTACTAACAATATATGCCTCTTTTTATTCCACAGTAGAAGTCAAATGTAGCCATTATAGATGCAAAGGAGCAAAACAAAATGTCACAACTCTTCTTAGGAATCCCATATTTGGGCTTCTTTTATAAATGGGTATTGAGCATACAATGGTATTACATTGCTAACAATTTGCATCCAGCTTTCTATTTTTTGTTCACCATCACAATATCAAGTGTTTTAAGATGATGCATGTTGCTTGTGCATCATAATAACATGCAAAGCAAAATGCCATATCTTGGGTCTTTTAGAATGGTAAAACAACAAACGTATTTCTTATAAATTAAAAGAAACACTCAAAGGCAAAATTGATGCTAAGGGCTTTCATTCTTTAATGATATCTAGAACTTCTTCAGAAGTGACACAATTTAAAAAATGAAGTAAGGTGCACAAGGTAGAGAGAGATGTAACCATGACAATAGCATATAACTTCTGAGAACACAGTGAGGAAAAAATTAACCAGTCAGAAACTACGCATTTTGTAGAGCTGCATATACATTAACAAATATTAGTATAAAGTGGGAGTGGTCAGACTTCCCATCTCAATGCACATTTAACATTCGGGTTTTCATTGAGTCCAGGAGGGGTCTCAGCATTAAGTAATAACTGCCATCGCAATTCTTTCAGTTCAAGCAAAATCTCACAATCTCCAAAAAATTGGTTCACTTGTTTCAATATGAGAAATTTGAAACCAATAAACTTAGGGCAGCATAAGCTGTGTCTTCCTAGAGCTGTTATTTTCATCTTTATTTCTGATAGCTGCCAAATGTTCTTTTACTCTATCAGAAAGCTTTCTGATCATCTTACCAGCATAAAATGTTTTGCAAGAATTACACACTGCTACATAAACTAAAAACTTAGAATGGCAATCAAAATGTTTTTTTAAAATAGACTGTAATGTTACAGTGTTGAAACCTGAACTCAGAGCCAGTATAAATATCTGCAGAAAAGTATTAACATACTAGACATTTGTTGCAAGTAAACATGCCCTTAGTATCACTGTTCTGTACTTGTAATACAGAAAAATGTGGGTTATCTTTTTCAAACAACAATTTCATTGGTTCATAGGTAGGTACTAGGCTATCGGCCCAAGGGCCTACGTAAGCCTAGCCAGCAAGGTTCCATGGCTTACTCCACCCAAGAAAGTTATTTTCCTGTGCCACTGTCGAGCAGAGACACAGAAGTGATCCCCAGGGTGTATTTCCTATTTCCCATCCACTCATCAAGATTTTTCTTGAAGAGTGCTAATGAAGAACTTTGCTTGACATAGATGGGTAGCTTGTTCCAGAGTATAGGAAGTCTCTGAGACAGGAATCTATCCCTCCAGCATGTCCTGTTTATTGTGGTGACAAGGTTTAGGTCCCTAGAGCATGTAGCTCGGAGGGATTGGGATTTCTTTAGGTGTAGCATGTCCAACAGCTCTGGGTTTGTCAAAGCTTTATATGTTAGGCAGAGACCACCTCGGAGTAGGCGATATGCTATAGAGTAAAGCTGGAGTTTTTTGAGGCGGTCAGTGTAGGGCATTAGTTTGAGGCCAGTAATCCTCTTTGTGAGGTAGTTCTGTGGCCTTTCCAGCTGCTGCAGATGTCTTGTGAGGTACATTCCAAAAGGGGTGTTGTACTCTATAATGGGTCTAATGAGTGTCGAGTAGAGGGGAACAATGACCTCTTTTTTCCTGGATGAGAACCCTTTTATGATGAGGTGTGCCATGTAGAAGGACTTTCTGACTACTGTGGCGATGTGACTATCAAAGGAGAGACTACTGTCCACCTGGGTCCCAAGGTCTCTTATCACACATTCAGTGTTAAGTAGATTGCTGCCTATGCGGTAGTTCATGGGTACAGAGTTTTTACCAAAGGGGATGACATTGCACTTTTTGGCATCAGAGTGGTGTTTTTTAGAAGGAAAAGTAGGATTATTACATAAAACTTGGCATAAATCTTTACTAGCTCTAATGATGTTCTAATTTCTCTGCACAATGTTTCTAATGCCGTGTGCATCCCTGCTGATAGGATGAGGAACTGCAGTTCCTGTCAGTTTGTCAGTGTGTCTTTAGGCACTAAACCATATTTGAGTATAGGTCTATGTTTAATGTGCCTGTGAGCTGCTACTTCTGTGAAACCCTGCACTAGTTGTTCACGGTAATGTCTCTTCACAAACAGGTGCGTTAAGAACTTGCTTTCTAAAGGAAAAGTATGGTCATCAGCAATAAGTCGTGACAGTCTAATAAACTGAACATGCAGCACAATCTTTTCATAAGGAAAGGATGTTGGCTGCAAAAGTCTAAAAAATTGTTTCTGTACGTATCTTTTCTGTACACATTAGAACTAGGAAACCCTGTGTCATTGTCTACAGAAATCTTGGTGTCAAGAAAATTGAAAATTGATTACTTTGCCACTACCTGATGTGAAAAAAATCTAAGTACCAAATACTGTTGGACAGTGTATTAATGAAGAAATCTAGTTCAGTTTCAGGTTCCTCCCTCATGAAAAAAAATCATCATTGTAAAGGTGGTAAATATGAACTTTGTCAAACCCTGGCAGATGGATTAATGTCTCTAATTCCCATGCGCTGAGCACCAGGCTGGCTCTAGTAGCCACTCTTTTAGAATAGTGCTTATTTGGTGCAGCAGTAGCATTGTTGCCTCACAGCAAGAGGTTCTCCCATTCGATTCTTGGCTGCAGCGCCTTCTGTGTGGAGTCTGCATGTCCTCCCCGTGGTCGAGTGGCATTCGAAAGACATGCGTGAATGGGCATGCCTTCGTTGAAGGCTAGCTGTCGGGCTGGCACCTCGGCACCATAAAAATCGACTGCCAATCATTAGCGGACCAGACCTCCGCTGTGGTGACCCCTAACCGGGAAAAGCCGAAAAAAAAACAACAACCATAAAACAACACTCTGTTGTTAACAGTGTGTGTTCAATTTAAGAACATGAAAAGCAGATATCACAGCCTATTCAGAAAGATAATGCAATAAAATATATTGCTTTCTCGAATAATTTTAACATACTGGCCATTGTAACTTTTTGCTGCTATAAAATGCAATGCAAAATGTCACAATTCTTGTTAGGACCTCTCCATCAGGTATCTCAGAATAGGGATTGTCAGCACACAATAACGTATATGTCATTAAGAATGACATATATGCTATTGTGTACTGTCAAGCCCTATTCAGCATGCAATAACATATATGTCAGCACACAATAACAGATATGTCATTAACAATGTGCATACCACATTTTGTATTCAGTACTACAGTGTTAAATGGGATGGGGTATGCAGATATTTTAAAACCGTGCATTTTGCTTTTTCGTCATGACAGCACTGAACCAAATGTCACAGCTCCCATGAGAAAAGTATGTTTTCCCTCCTTTTGGCATGTTTTACTTTATACTGCACAAAGCACACAAAAGACCATCATATAATATCACCTAATTCTCTACAATTACCATTGTGCAAGGTAGTGTTATTGTCACTGTGTACTGCATGGACAAATGAAAGTAGGATAGCATTACAGCATATGTTCATACTACTGTTGTGCATTTAGTACAGCCTCGGCATGCCATTTTATGACTTGCCACTATCTAATTGCACTAAAGTCACTGGCAATTTGTGCCATGCCTTTTTAATGGCATGGTCAGAAACTCCTCCTCTTCAATGAATGCCTCAGAACAGGGACTGTAAGCATGCAAAATCGGTAGGTTGTTAACAGTTTCTGTCTCATTTTGCTTCAATAGTGCAATATTAAATGTTGGTTTACATAGTAATTTTAGAATGCCGTATGTTGTGAATCCATCATAATAACATGCAACACAAAATGTCATAGCTTCAGGATTTCAGAATACAACTTATCACAACAAAACAGCACTACACTGCTGCTAATAATCTGTGTTCCATCTGATAAAATGCAAAGCAGAATATTATAGCTCCAATAAGAAATGTATGGCAATGCCAAACACTGCTTTCAACAATAAATAGTAGTGCAAAATGTCACACCAACAGTCAGGATCGTCACCCCCGAGTAGGGTATTTTGAATAAGGTTTATCAGCCCACAATGCCATTATGTTGCAAGCAATAAGTAACTTAACTTTCTTACTCAGTATTATAGTGTCATATGTTGGTATTTAGCAACATTTTAGAATGCAAATCAAGATGTAACAGCTCCAGTCAGGAAAGATTGTCAGATGTTGCTTTCCGGAATCATTTTAGTCTGCACTACAATGCTAAACATTGATTTCTGGAATTATTTTAGTACTTTTTACTTCTCAATAGCTGCAAAGCACAACACAAAATGTCAAGGGTCCAGTCAGAACTCCCCCTTCTCTCAAAATGTATCTCAGAGTAAGTCTTGTTAACAAAAATAGCATTAAGAAACAAGCAAAGGATGTTCTTTATTTATTCAATGCTACTGTATCAAATATTGATTTCTGCAGACATTTTAAAAGGTGCATCTTACTCTTCCACTATGATAGCATGTAAATCAAAAATATCACAACTGCTCTTGATACATATGTCTCCCAATATGTTGCCCTTTATTATGTACTGAGCAAAACATTGTTACTTTTGTTGTCTATTCTGCAAAAGAGTACCATAGAGAATAATTAAATTCCTTACTGCTGGTGTTGTGCAAGGCATTGCTGTTGTCATTGGGTACCACACAATAGAATAAAGCAGATAAACATTACCACATGGATTTATATTATCACAGTAAACATAGTTCAGCCTTTATACGCAGTGTTATGGCATGCAAGTATACAATTTCATTATGTTTCTAATCATATGAGTACCAGTTTTTATTTACTTATTTTTAATGTCCCATTTACATATTCCAGACCTGGAGTTGTCAAAACCCAGTACTGTTGAGTTGCTAACAATGCATTTGCCATTTTTTTCAGCACTACATTGTCAATTCTTGCTCTGCACAAAGTGCAAAGCAAGCTTCCCTATCCCTTTTCAGGGTCTCCCCATTATCCATCACACAATTACACAGAAATAGCACTATGTTGCTGAAAAGTTGTGTCCAGTCCATTCGTTACCTGATTTTTTTGACAGTGCAATGCTAAATGATAGTTTCAGCACACACTTTTTTATTAAATTCAAAATATAAAGTACAATACCATGGCTTCTCTCTGAAAAATGTTCACTGTTGTTTAAATCATGTAGTAGTCTAGGCATTTTAAAGAATGCAGCACTACATTTACAGTTAACATAGTGAAAAGGGACTCAGTGTAATCAGTTCAAAACACCCTCTACTTTTACTTCTTAATTCTAAATTAATAAAGCTTCATAAACTGTTATTTATTGACAAGTGCTTGTTTATTTGTGTGCTAATGAAGCAAACCTACTGTACAAAAGTTTTAATTTTCACAGATGTCCCACAAGCATTGAGTCATTAAGCAAATTTCTCTTAGTCACAGTGCATGCAAATGGAGACTATTAATTTTAAGCTGAGGTAAATGGATCAAAATCTGTTAGAGGATCATGACTGTAATCCTGTATGATATGCTGCCAGACTTCAGTCTTTATTATCAATTTAAATCTAAATGATGGGCTATGGCATGTAAGGTATACAAACAGAATATGATAGACTGACAGCTGAAGCAGAGCAATTTAAGTAATACTGCTAGCAGGTTCCTTATCCTATAGTACACATGATAAGAGTTCAGAAATGGGGGAAGTAGAATGAGGAAGCCAAAGAGAAGCAATACATGGATTACATGACATTGCATTAATATTGTCTGTTGTCTGAAGGAGACAGACAGCCTAGGTAATCTGCCCTTCTAAGTGAATTTAATTTTCTATCCCTCTGCTGACCCCCCCCCCCCCACACACACACACACACCTGCCCCCCACACCGTTTTTACATCCATGGATTCCTTACCTGCTTCCTATTGTTGTCATCTACTTCATGGGCTCACGAACTTCTTCAAGAGCAAGCTATTTTGTAGCACCAGGGAATAGTTCCTCCAACTGTCTGTCTATGCCCCTTTCTTCCTCTATTTACATTTCCCCATCTTGATTTTGAGCAGCCATATCATGTTTTCCTGTCTCTTCCAAATATTGGTCAGAAGAGACACAGTTCCTCTGGTTTCCAGTCATCCTCTTTCATTTCCATCAGTCACATCCATCTGCTGGTTTTCTTCACTACAGTAGGCAACCTAATGTCTCTCTGATTGCATGGCCTTCAGAGCCATATATGCAAGATTGAAGTCTGACTTGTTTATGGCCTGGCCTGCCAACATAATTGCTTGTTTGCTTCTGGAGTCAGTCTCCTCACATACATATAAAATCATTCTCTTGTTTCTGTCACAGCCTACATTCTCAGTTGCTGATTGTCCCTGCAGAGTATAACACGTGCCCAGGTACTTAATTTACTCTTCTATCATCACTTCTGCTCCTTGCCTGATATTTCACATGAGTGTCATTGTGGCCCAAGTAAAACACACTCCATTTGCATACCTTGAATCTCATCTGCCATTTATATCCCACCTCTCCCCATTTTGATAATCCTACCCTAAACTCTTCCACTGTCTAAGAGATAATAGTCTTTCTTGTTGAGCAGGGAAAATGTAAAGCCTGTTCAAGGACAGTCAGATATTTATTTATTTATTTGCAGTTTGTTAACCGGGAAAGTCCATTGGGCCGCAATGAGCACCTTTTCAATGGAGGCCCAGGGAGAAAAGCTTCATGTACATACATTCAAATAAAAATCAACAGGAATTACAACAGAATTAATACATAAATTTTACAAGCAAAAAAATCAGCAGAAGCATATATAAATGGTATAATCTCACATATTAAGTAAGTTTCAAATGCTTTATTACTAAAACTAATTTGCAAAGCATAGCTTATCCCATAAGTAACATCTGTTGCCTTTGGATAAACTCTAGCCTATTTTTTTTTGTTTATTTTTATGAGTACACACAAAGTAATCAACAAAATATAACCAAAATAAATAAATCAATATAACTGACATGCTTAGCATTGTATTATATAAATGATGCATATATCACAAATGAAAATATAATTCCCATTCAAAAAGGCCTTAATATAGATGATTATGACTGGATAACAATCATAACCCACTTATTATGTGTTTGTGACAAGGATGCCAAGAAATTCACCTCGAGTACCTGACAGAAAAGTATTTGTTCATGCTCCAAAGTAACATGGCTGCTTACTGCAAATTCATGCATATTTGTATTTTCTTCATCCATAAAAAAATAATAAATCAGGTATTGATACAAACACTGTACACATGTCTACCTACCTTCAACCCACCTTACTCTTATTACTTTTATCCTGTATATTATTCTCTCTCTGTTCTACTCAGTATCTAATTTTCACAAGTTCTTTCCATTTTCTCTAGTTCACCTTGAATATAAATATTCTCTAATTTATTTCTCTCTCTCTCTCTCTCTGTTGTCAATCACAATTAAATATTGGTAATGACCACTTTTTGTGTAAATATTGAGATAAAGTGCATTCATATCCTAAGTTACTATATATTTGTCATTAGACATTATCATCTGTAACTGTTAACATTATCCTCCAGTCCTTAACGTGTATATTCTACTTTTTTTTTTCTTTTGCAATATTGTCAAAAATCTATACTTTCAGGTCTAAGTACATTGTTGTGTTATTTTGCTTGAGTAGGTTTTCTGGGTCTCCATTGAAAAGGTACTCTGAGTCCAGATGGACTAGCCTGGTTTAACAAACACATATATTCATATCTATATTTATAACTATATCTATCTATATAAATTGATAGAGTTAGATATAGATAGCTATATAGCTAAATATGTAGATATAGACATATACATACATATCCAGTTCTGTGTTGCATTGACTTTGGATTTCCTGAATTGATTTTATGAATGACAAGAAAGGCATTTTCCTCACAGGATTTATATTGTCCTACTCTTGATTGTTATCTTTCAACATTGTTGATTCCTTTACTAGGATAGTACATGTATGATAGCTGTCAGTTCATGTGGAAGGAATGCAAGCAATAATATATGCTATGGAACAGCTGAGGTTAGAACAGGCTCAGCTGTACCAAATGGTGGCGGCTAATAAGTTGTGAACCCTTCGAAATAAGCCTGAGAACCTGCTTGCTTTTAAAATAAAATGGAGGAATAGGCAATTGGATATAGCTTATATAGCTGATATCAGTGCCAATACATTGAAGAAAATTATAACATACATGAGGATTAACTAGGAATTTATCAAAACCAAAGTAGCTAAACCAAACCAAACCAACACCTGACCAGCAATGATTAAGCACCCCTATGACAATCTTTTGTATCATAAACTATTTTTGTACTGGAAAATATTGATATTAAAACTACACTTCTGTTGAATTTTACATTTTATTGGCAACCTCATCCCAAGGCTTACTCTGACAGACAAACAAAATTTTTTTTATGGAAAAAGTATGTATTTTCAAGTCCCCCAAGTTTACTATTCTGCCGTGCAGGACTAATGCACGGAGGCGGCCTTTTAGGAGCAGAATGGCAGTGCGCCATACATAGTAATGAGGTGCACTGCCTGAGCCCCTAGTCTTACATGGAGCATGTAAGAGTGCAGGGGGCGTGTCTGAGACCAGAGCTCTCAGAATATACATGCCCCCACAATGAAGAACAGCAGAAAGGGGTAAGAAATGAGCAAGACCACTCATAGGTGTCCGCATATCCCCACCAACATTCCCCCTCATGTACAACAGCAAGTAATCACCAATAAAATGAACAAACCCTTGATGTTTTTTTTTTAAATCCGAGTAAAGGTAACCATAGGTGCGCGGGTGTGGCCATTGCTTAGCTACGGTTAATGCAGCTTAAATGGCTGAAGAGGATAACAAGGAAGATATATGCAAATGAAGCAACATAGCAATTGTGTAGTGGGCAGAGCATTCGCCTTACAAGCAGGCATTCCTGGTTCAAGTCCCACTGCAGCACATTCCATTCTCCATGGCAAAGCACGTTATGACTAATATCCAAAAAAGAAGAAGGTACCAGACTACAACCAAATCGACCAAAAGATTTTATTTCAAAAAAGATAAAAAAGCGCTTTCACAGCCTCAAAGCTGCTTCATCAGACAATACACCCATTCAACTACCCTTATTTTAAACTAATTACAACCAATGCATAAGCATCTCCAATTAAGTACATGATTTTGTTTAAAGCAATATATCTGTTGCTGGTACATTTTAAAATACTTTTTCTAAAAACATATGTATTCTAGTGGTAACATTTATAAAACTAAATAACATATAAAAAATGGTATGTATATAACAAAATACAAATATATATATATATATATATATATATATATATATATATATATATATATATATCTAGATAGATAGATATACAAACCCTAGCAACATAAATAACACTTTAATGTTAATAACAAATTGGTCACCTTCTAAGTGGTCTGTTGGATAAAATGGGCTGAATAGATATTTTATCATTTAAACCCCTGCCCATAGTGGCCCTCATCCTTATTATCCACTCTAGTTCCTTAGTTTCCACTAAATTTCTAATGGCACCCCCTTCCATTACCTATATACACTCTCTCCATCACCAAGAACCTGAATGATGATTACATGCAAGGAATACACTCTAACCACTACACTATTGCACTACTGCATATATTGGATGCTTATTGCTATTTAACTTATCGTGCCATTTCAGCTGGACAAAGCATAGCTAAGCAACGGGCACACCCGCACAGCTACGCTTAAACTTTATTGCAGATGTGAAAAAAAAAAGATTTATTTGTTGGGGGCTGTGCTTTGCAAACGTTGATGACATAACTTTTCACAGTATGTCCAGATATTTGCATTATATTCCTGGTCCACTTTTCATAAACTTGTGGCTCTCTGGCACATCATTAAAGATTGAAGTTTGACAATAATGACAGTCATTTGCATTTTATACTTCATACCCTTCAGAAAATTCATGACAATGCTAAACCTGTTATTCTATCAACTTTCTAAGTTTGTAAAGGCAATATTTCAGAGTTGTCCCTTATGACTTTGTCCAGATTTCTTACTCTAATGGATTGTGAGGTGTACCTTTTAGACTTCAAACCCTTCACAAATTTCATGCTAATGCAAAACCTGTTATTCTTTAAACTTTTTAACTTCATAATTGCAATATTTCAGAGTTGTCCCTTATGGCTTTGTCCAGATTTCTTCCTGTAAAGGGTTGAGCGGTGTAACAAGCAATCTCGCACTTTTTAAATTGCCATACGGCAATTCTGCTGTGCGGGGCATGTGTATTGTGAGAGCACTGCTCTCAAACACACCCCTTGTGCTCGTACACATCCCCGTGTACGTATTACAGCACAGCAGTGCACCTTCATACATATGCATGGTGCTCTGCCATGCTGCACATGAGCTGTCCCTTCCGTGCAGGAATACGTTATTCCTGCATGGACGTTTGCTGAATACGGGGGTAAATGTTAATGTCATGGCAAGTCAAAGACTGAATCATACACGCTGTCTAATCTATGTAGCTACAATGTAAGGAGCCAAGTAAAAAAGTAGATTGGGCTGATATAGAACACGTGGAGCAGAGGTAACACTGAATGTTAAGAAATAAGCAGGAGGGGAAGGTGAAAAGGTGTAAGCTGAGAAGCACTGATAAGGGAGATATTTCAGTGACAGAAGTAAAGTTAAATATAAGAAACAGGTAAGAGAGGAAGGTGAAAGGGTGAATTGTGAAGCAAGGAATGTGTCGATATTTTAGCAAGAGAATTGTTAATGTAAGAGTAAAAGCTTAAGATCAGAAAGATAGGTTGACAGGAGTTATCTCCTGAGATACCTTTCACAAATGTGGAGGTTGGGCAGTATCCAGAAGATATCATGAGAATCTTTAACCTACATCTCTGAAGCAATGATATTCATTAAGGATATACATATTTTTAATTTGTCTCTTACAGTGTTTCATTTGTTTCATTTCTTAGTTCCCTTTGGGAGGCTGCTCCAGTTTGCAGACACCAGTTTACTGATGTTCTTTTCACAAATGAATTTCTTGAAGTAAGGCCTGCATAAAGTTGTGATTTCATCTGTGTTACCATGTAAGGAGCAAAGTTTTTAAGTGTCTGAGGGAAATGGACAGAAGCTGTAGTTAACCAGTCTTTATGTGAAACAGAATAACAATTGTGGGAAGTGGATGATTTAAATCACGCGTAAAAGGAATAAATATTGGAAAATTTGTTTACAACAAACAACACAACAAAGTCTTCAATATTTTAAACAACTTAGCATCCTTACTAAATCCTGACTTAAAGCTGACAAAAAAGTTTACTGTGCCAGCATCCAAGAAACCCATTAAAATAATCCACAGCACTTCTGAACATCACTTAATCACTGACTAAATCCAGATAAAACAGATTGGCCCAATTTTTCCCCGATGACCATTCTTTAAATAATAAAACTTGGTTCAATTCATATTCCTACAGAACAAAACACAAAACCACAAAACAGTGGTTAAGGGTGCACACAGGTACTCACATGGAGCAACACGTGTGAGTGAAATCAGTTCTCCCTGCAATGTAAAAAAGCTACTTTTAAAGTACAAACTGGTGCAAAGATTAACAGGAATGTACTTAATCCACTACAGACAACTTCCATTAATGGCCTGCTAGTGGAAGATACTGTAATTTTAAGTTGGAGAACTGACTCATTTGGGAGTTTCTGTTATCTCTCAAAGGTTGGTAATAAGAGAGACAGCAAGGTGGCAGATATGTTCATAGTTTTGGAGGAGCTACTGGCCATTCACACTCCCATAGAGACCCTCTATGACATAATGAGAAATGCGG
>NC_056736.1:351497508-351500008 GCF_019279795.1 Protopterus annectens | reverse complement strand
CCGCAGAAGGTCAATAAAACCCCAAAAGCCAGAAGTTTGATCAAACAAATGAACACAGTAATTAGGACTGTCCATAGAGATCCATGCGATATAACAGAAGTAAACAGGATGTACTACTGTCCAGTTAAATTAATAATGGATAAATTTCTACCACAAGAACACAGGGCAGTGAAAGTGAGGAAGGGGAGAAATCAAATATCATCAAAGAAGTATCGAATAGAGAAAACTATAAAGGAATTAAGACAAGAAGTCTCACTGTTGGAAGAGTATAGAAGAGGGAACAGATCAACAAAAATACTTAGAAAGAGACGTGATAAAGTCAATGCGCAGTATTAGAACAGATCAGGATCTATCGTGCACTATCGCAAATAACAAACTAAAAATTTCAGCACAGATAGAAAAACTTAGAAGATACACAGATAAATATAAAGGAAAAGTACAAAATAAGCAATTTATTGATGACCCAAAAAAATTTTATAGACAATTGGGAAACAAGGTAAAAGGAATTGAAAGACCACAGACAAAGAAGACATAGATACATTTTGGAGAAGTATCCATGAAGATCCTGTGGAACATAACAAAGATGCTAAATGGATAGAAGAAGTAAAAGAAAGAATAAGAAGTTTAAAGATACAGGATATGAAATGGGATGAAGTAACAGCCAGAGAGATTGAAACAAAGTTAAGAAAAGCCTCTAATTGGAAAACCCCAGGCCTAGATGCAGTACCTAACATCTGGTTAAACATATTAACATCTTTGCATGAAGATTTAGCCATGAGTAAGAACTATTTATATGCGCACCTCAGACACCAATCTGGCTAACAACAGGAAAAACAATTCTGCTACTTAAGAACGAACCTGCAAGCTACCCTAAAAATTATAGACCAATAACTTGCCTTCCGACGATGTATAAACTATACACTGGAATTGATGCTGACAGAGTTTATTGTCATTTAGCAGAAAACTCAATTATGGCAATAGAACAGAAGGGCAATTAAAGAAAGTCATATGGAACAAAGGATCATTTGCTGTTAAATAAAGTCATATGGAACAAAGGATCATTTGTTGTTAAATAAAGTAATAGTGGAGAACTGTAAAAAGGGGGAGTATCTAAGTATGGCATGGATTGACTACAAAAATGCATTTGATAGTTTTCCACATTCATGGATAAAGGAGTGCTTAAAAATATATAAAATACACACTACACTGATCGACTACATTACAGTGACCATGAATGAGTGGCAGACCACTTTGCAATTAAGCCATAATAAAGGACAAATTATTATTCCAGGGATAAAAATTCAAAGGGGGATATTTCAGGGTGATTCTCTGTCACTGATGCGATTCTGCCTTGCCCTTAACCCATTAAGCTATCTACTTAACAGCTTAGGCCATGGCTATAATTTGGCACCTAGAAAACAACAAAGTGTAAAGACTTCTCATCTTCTCATTGTCAATGATTTAAAACTCTATAGCTCATCAGATGTGGAACTGAAAGCACAACCGTAAGTTGTCAAAACTTTTTCAGATGATATAAGAATGTCATTTGATCTTGATAAATGTGCAAAAGCAACCTTTTAAGCAGGAAAATTGCAGCACCAAGAAAACATCAGTTTGTGACAAGAATGTGATATAAAAGAACTTGACCAAGAGGAACTGTATAAATATTTGGGAACCGATGAAGGATCGACAATAAAACATGAACAAATGCGAAAAAAACTTACGAAGGAGTATTTTAGAAGACTAAAATTAATCCTGAAAACAGCATTGACATCAAGGAACAAAATTCAAGCTATAAACCAATTTGCTCTTCCTGTCCTAATGTACAGTTTTGGGGTGATTGACTAGCCCAAAAATGTATTGGATAAATTAGACAGGAAAACAAGAAGGATGCTTCATGCTCACCAAATAATTTATAAAAATCAGTGCATACCAAGATTATATATTTTCCCTTCTGAAGGAGGGATGGGCCTCCTTGAAACTGATTACATGTATAGATCTGCAATCGTGGGAGTCCACACATATCTGCCGACCTCAGAAGACCCAAATGTAGTGAAAGTTTTGAAACATGAGAAGACTAAATCTAAGATTACTTCCCTGCTTAGTCTAGCAGAAGCATATCGGTGTAAAGCAGGAATGGAAATCAAACCCCAAGTAGATAAAAATCAGGCAGCGACTGAATGTGTCAAAAAACAAATGAAAGAATATAAGGTGAAGGACCAGATGAGAAGGCAAGAAATGTGGAAAATGCATAAATTTAGTTGCAAGTGTAGAAAACTTCTGGAAGAACATCATGTTGATCAGGAATGAACGCAGGAGTGGTTAAAGAAAGATGAATTCAAATCAAGAGATGAAAGGTTAATATTGGCAGCACATAGTGGACTATGTACACGTTGGTTTACAGAGTTCATTGAACATGTGGGAGAAACAGACAAATGTAGGTTTTGTAAAACAGAATTGGAAACAGTTGCACACTTCTTTGCTGGTTGCGACATACTAA